>NC_052473.1:9188061-9333750 GCF_009730915.1 Dioscorea cayenensis subsp. rotundata
TGGAAGTTACGCACATACTATTGTTTTCCTATTATATATATTTGTTGTGCTGAATATATGATGGCTATTTTATTATTATTATTATTATTTTATTATTTTATTTTTTATATATATCTTCCCATGCATGCATGTCTCAAGACTATAGCATGCTTCCATCAATTTTTTTTTTATATATATTTTTTAACCTGTTTTTGCACACGTGATGCTTTCATCATGTCCTCAATTATATGTCCTCACTATATATATATATATTCGCTATATGTTTATATATATAGAGGAACAGCTTGAGCATCCTCCCATTTTGTCACCATGGAGTAAAAGTCCTTTCGACTTTTCCATATCCCTCATGTTCTTTCTATAGAAATACTTTCAAGCCCAACAACCCACTCAACCTGTTAAAAAAAGAAAACGACGGACCCTCGCTTGGTAAAATTAAAATGTAAAATAGTTAAAAGTAACCATCACATCACATCCCCATACTCATTTCTTCTCTCCCGTGAAAAAAAAGTTCCTTTCGCCTTCCTCCATCAACCACCATATCTCACACAACGTCAGGACCGCCACAGAGAAGGAGAAAGCTTGAGAGCATCCTTGCCCTCGCTTGGACACCGAAGTGAAAAGGTTCAATGCCGATTTCATATTAGAGGCCAACACCTTTGGTTATCTTTATCTTGTATTTATAGGTTTATCGTTTGTTAAATTGATTTATCATTGTTCATAAGCTAATGTAAATTTTTGAAATCTCTCGATCAAGACATGAAATTTGAGTGTGTGTAGTTAGTTTTGTATAATAGGTTTCAGGCCCTAATTTCATCAGAATGTAATAAATCCGCACGAATGCATGAAAATAAATGTCTTATGTGCGCAGTAATCTCTAATAACGCTTTGATTCTAAATATGTGGAATTTATTTTCAGGGGCCGATTTACAAAATGTATTTGATGTTCAATTTTTTTTTTTTGCCAACATTCCTCGCAGCATCAAGCAAGATCATCTCTAGTTGTATTAATGGATGATTAACATTGAAACCAAAGAAGATGCGGAATGGATCATTGGGTTATTTAGGGATTCATGCATTTTTATTATGAATAGGATTACTATCAGTGGTTATTGTTTACATTTTTGTTGCTCGCTCAATTACGTATGACAATTGGTTTAAATCGTGAGTTTTTAATGTATATTATGGGCAATTTATATTGTTTGGGAAAGATATGAGCGGGTTATGACTCTGTTTATTCAATAAGCAGGTTCGGACCACTATTTGCTTCGCGTGATTGTGTGGGGTGATTATAGTATAATTAAGGAAATCTCGAACTGACGCTACATTTAGCACCGCTATCGAGCACCATCAACCAAATAAGAAGACGATGACACGAAGGCATTGGGATGATACTTTAAGGACACCATTCAAATGCACCCCATGACTGGTATAGTCCCAGAGCGCAAGTGTTTTGGATGCATTAACGCAGTAGTTCAATTTAAAGTATGTCACATCTACTTTGGGGAGAAGTTTTCCGAACGCTACAACAAGACAAGTTTCATTGTTATTAGGATTAAGAAACGTGATGGCACCGCTACTGGACTCTAAAAGAAAGATATATCTCAGATGCTCAAGAGGAATACTCAAGAAAGGAGTAGACCAAATAGACCTGAAAGGGTCATTAAATGAATATGTGCAGAGAAAGCAAGAAAGAAGAAAGTTTCAAGTGCTTCTTTATTAGTGTACATTCTAGGATTTCTCCTCCCCCACAACTTCATACGTTCATCACCCATGGTTACCCTCGTACTATGTGGACAATCTATCAACAACAGACAAAGACGTACTACATAAGCTACACATAAATGGGGACATGATTGATGATTTACCTCCCGCACCGCCTCGTGTGAGCAGAGATGTACGGGGCAATCAAGGACAAGATACGTAAGGGCTGTACTATGGCATTAATCATTCGGTTTTGGGTTACAGTGTAACGGAAGAAGATCGACTTTGGAAGGACACCACGACTTATGTTATGGTGTCAGAAGTTACAAGAAAACAAGTCATAGCCACTGATCGATCTACCAGAAAGTACAGGTTGCATGCATAGTTTATCACGACTCCATGAATATTCTAATTTTGGCTTAATATTACAATATAGTACCCATAAGTATCGGTATGAAATTATTTATAATCAGAATAAGCTGCTCACAATAACTGCTCACACCTACAAACTTGTTCACTTATTTAATATCTGCTCACAATATAATAAACGACGCACCGGGTTAGCCTTTGCAAACCACCGCATACCATACCAATGTATCATAGCTTGCTATATCAACGCGAAGAATTCCCTGCTAACTCCCCCACCCATCCGGTGCTTGGTTTATACTAAGATGCAGGCTTTATCAATGTATTAATCCGCTAGGAGCCATCCACTACCCCACAGAGTAACATCACGAATTTCATTACTACCCTTCCTACTAACCTGGCTGAGAACAGGTGTTGATGCCCCCACCGCATGTGTGTTCATGTTATGTTGTTTAATCCCGAATGTAGGAAGGTTTCCGCCTCGAGGCATGAATACCATTGACAATCTCTCACTGCTGACATGTCAAATTTCACTTTATCTTTATCGCTCTTTGAACCAAAGTTTCTTGAAATTATGCTCAGCCTGGCTTGTCACACAATGCATCCTTAAAGTCTTTCGCATTTTCAAAATGACGACTCAATCATAGTAAACCTCACCTTCTCGAATCTCTCTTGTCGGATTACTTTATCGTTACAAGGTCCTCCATGTAAACTCGGCGTGTAGCATTTGACGCCGTTTCAGCACGATGGAAAAAGTAAGTTGGTTAGTTCAATCAACAAATGTAAACATCAGAAATTGAATTCTTTCTACCAAAATCTTAACAGAAGCAAAAATCTAAACTACAAAACCTAACTAACTACAATCTAAAGTGACACACGAAAATGTTCTTCTAATGCGCAAAACCGAAAGATAACAATCATCAGATCACATGTGTACACTCATTAAAATCGAATAGAAGGACAAACACTCATCGCCAAGCGTAGATTTACAAAAATGAAAAGAATAAAAGATATATGATATTTAATGTACGGTCTCGGCGACCCGTAGTTGTCTTCGTGGTTACGTCTCCGCTGCCTCTACCAACATATCAAACACGCTTATTTTGAATAACCAAAAGTGAATGTTGCACATTGTTTGAAGTCATCTTTGGAACTAATGGAAGCCACCGTACCTTCCTCGCCTCATCCTGAATTATAGACACTTAACTTTGACCGAATATGAAGCTTTCGAAAGGTGCCACACGACATTATTGGTTTCTTCCACACACATCCCACCCACCAAGAGATGGTTAAATCTAACACACATCCTCTCCCTTTCATATTTCACAACAAAGGTAAAACATGTCCATTAAGCCAATACCACAAAGAACAAAACAAAACCTTTAGAGTCATACACTCCACCACCTTTCGACATGGTGGTTGATAAGATAATAATATGAACAAAAACTTCAGGTAGACGATCATCGCTAACATACGGGTATGCTCTCAAGGTGAGATCCTTGGTACCGGTGTAACGCTCAGACCGATAGCTTCTCCTGACCGGGAGACTTGAGACTACGAAACTAAGATAGAATTGTTCTTATACGAAGAGGCTCAAGAATGGAAACAATATGGACCGTAATCACCACCTTCTTTCTACATCAAGATACAAGTAGAAGAAGAATGCAACTTCCAAAGCGTGTTTGCAGTGACAATAGCATGTCCGTGATTTCGATTCTAGCGCCCATTAGTCCCTCCAAACTTTTTTCAAGGGTACTTTTGGGATTAAACAAAATATCACGAAATTAAAGGATCTAAAGCGGACGAACAGCACAAAAACCAGGAAGGAAGGACTGACGGGACTTTTAGTTTTGTCAAGGACCTTGGAGGAAGTTTAAAAAGTTTCGTGGACTTTAAAATACTTCTTTTCCCTTATATATATATATATTTATATATATATATATATGGAAACCCATATTCATTATTTACTAATGGTGGCCTGGCCACTATATATATATTGATTCACGTGGGTATGGCATGACCGGCCTATTATTTTTAGTGAGTATGCATGCTTCTCCTGCGATGCTTCTCATTATTTCATCTCATCATTTTTATGTGCCATGCATGTATGCATGCTTTTTAGGGCTATATATATATATATATATATATATATATATTGAAAGGATGACATAGGAGGAGATCATCAATCACAATACAAGCAGTAGTTGTCGAGTGCATTTCAAGGCTTCTTGAATTTTGACAATAATGTACATTTACTAATCTTGAGGAGCAATTAAAATGCATCCCATAGCATAGCCCACGCAACTCACACATAGACCGGTAGTTGTCGAGAGCATTTCAAGGCTTTTTGAATTTTGCTATAATTTGCATCGATCTCCGCTCTATTTCTAAACTGCGATCTCCCACTCAACAAAGAAGCACGAAGATGTAAACCAAGCTTCTTTGCCCATGTTAAGATCATTTAAGAAGGTTTCAACTAATGGTATTTTCATCCGGGTTCATCTCGCCGAGAACAATTCATTTTGCTTGCAATTAATCTCCATAAACCACATTTCACGCCCAAATAACTAAATTTAGACTCATGCTGCAAATGCTCCTTTAAAAACCTCACAGATCGTCATCCGCCTTCTCTCTCGAGACAGAGAATAACATTTGAATATAGCATCCTAATTCTTGACTCTAACTAGTCTCCCATTATTACAATGCATCTACATACGTCCCAAAAAGCTTTAGTATGGACTAAATTTGATGAAACTAGACAAGTTTCCCAACAAAGAAGTTGCACAACTCTACGACAAAACAAGATTGGATATGGCTAGCGCATTTCATGGTGAAGTAGAACCTGACAATAGCCGAGAGTTTTCAAATGAGTTAGAGCTTAAACAGGATGATTTTAGACAGAGAATTTGTAAAATAAAATGCAATTCCTCCTTCAAAGATGCCAAAGGGGTCAATGGAATCCACAGAACGATATCTATTGTCATAACAAAGTGTGAGAAACAACTAGACTAGTCCTCTCGCTGGAGAGCCTGACAGAAAAGATTATCTCCAATAAGAAAAGACTCAAAAGTGATACAAAAGGAACATTATGATTTCTGTCATCAATTTTGAGATGATTTTCCAGCAACCAGCTTGCAACAAGGACTGATGCACCACCTGATGAATGGCCAGTGATAACTATCTGTTTCTTCTTAGCAACAGCTTTTAAAACTTCAGCTTGGAGTCACGAAGCGTCAAGGATCATCTAAAAGGATCGGAGTGCAACTATGTTGACTGCGGAGGGAACATCATAGACGAGGGTCTTGAGAGAAGGAAAAAGCAATGAATTAATGTCGAAAGCTCCAAAGGGAGGATGACTTCCAGCAATTCAATCATTAGCGGACTAAGAGCCAGCAAAAAGCTGAAGATGGACCTTCATGAAAGTGGAAGGAACGTTAGCCCTCGACCATATCCGACCATCTGAAACTCGCTACGATGAGATCTAATGACTTTTAGCTTTTTCTTTTCGCGATCTCATGGAGCAAAGAGTGGCAAAGCAATGCAGGACCACAAGGCAATGCGTATGAGTCAAGATAGGCATGTAGGCATTATCTCATCATCCAAGCATGCTACGTGGTGCGAACAAGAATCGGCGGTAATAGAAATAGTCCCGGCGATGGTTAGCGGCATTATCTCAAAGCATCATGCCATACGCATAGATGAAGAGTAGCACCGACACCGGCGACGTAACGGTGAGCAAATCTCTTTTATATATATATATATTTATATATATATTTATATGAATAAAAACAAGAGAGAAATCGAAGAACCTCTTGTCTATAATCCTCTCTCAAAAATCCTCCTTTTCGCTCTTGCCGCCCCCTCTTTTTAAAAAGAAAATCCCGATCTTATCTTTTTCGACACCAACCCTCCGATCAAATTACAACAAAGGGATGAGGATAAAACGAAATTTCAAATTTCAAATTTTAAAATTTTTAATTATTATTATTATTATTTTTGAAATTTAATTTTAATAAAATTCAATTTGTCTCTGGATATGTGCTTAGGTGCCTCGGATTTGCACTTTTTCAAATCGCTTTCGAGATATGTTCTTAGGAGATACAAAATTTCAGATCGCCCGAGATACGTGATCCGGGCTATCCTAAGATTTAAGATCGCCCCGAGATATGTTCTCAAGGGAATTTTTGTAATTTTGCAATTATGCCCCTCGAGATATGTTCTCAAGGGTAATTTTGTAATTTTCATTTTTATTTACTCCCTGAATTTGCATTCTAGTCCAAGACAACCAACAATCAATTAAGATTAAGATTGGAATATTTAAATTTTTAATTCTAAATATATCTATGATTAGGATATATTAGAATTTAAATTAAATTGGAATTTGCTTTCCATTAGGACATTGAATTTTATTATGGACATGCTATATTATTTATATATAAACAGCGTAAGTCGGTGTTCAATATTCGGGCATTCTCCCGGTTCTCCTTTTCCCCGCCTCACTCATGGGGGTAGCATCTTTATTAGTTGATTCATTCTTATCCTTGTCACCTCAGTGGCCTTCTCACCGTGATCGTTTTTCCTCACGGGCGGCTAAGGCACTTTCGTGTGCTTCTCACGCTCGCCATCCTTCCCGCGGCCTCCTTGTCACCTTCTCTGCTCCCTCTCGCGCGCTTCCTTGTCCTCCCCAACAGCCTCCTTTTCTCCTTTGCTTTCATTCTCACATTAGGTGTCCTCCTCGGCGGCCTCCTTATCACCCTCCCTATCTTTGTCGCTTTCCCGGCGACCTCTTTCTCATTGTCTCTTTCTTTTTATTACCTTCGTTATCCTTCCCAGCCGCCTCCGCTCACAATCTATTTCTCACCGGCCGTCTTCCTCCGACCGGACTCTTTTCTCACATTCTATTTCCTTCTCACCTTGTTGTCCTTCTTCCCGTGTCCTCCTTTTAACCTTCTAGCGCCACTTTCATACTAGTGCTTGGTATTATTTTTCTCTTCATCACGTTTATTAGTATACGAGCGACATAGCGGAGGTGGAGGATTTGAACGTCCAACTGTGAAATAGACAATTTATCCCCTGCTTAGAAGTCGCTCTATATATCTCATGCAAAACACCTGACAATCAATCGGTCTGGTGCCCGGCTAGTAGTCCCACACATGCTCAAGTGTGTTGAAATGATTACCGATGTGTTGATCCCTCGATGCATAGTTCAAAGAGATCCTCGCCGAACAATTTAACGGAACGTGTCAACTACTGAAATAGAGGGCGCCTAATCGTAAATGTCTGACCTGAGGGACGAGTAGTGCATGTACTTCTGCTTCTCATTGTCCAAAATGAGCAGATGGTAATGCCCATGAAGCAAGATTGGTATAAGTATAAGGTCAGCTTCCTTGTACCCGTATATGACATCTTCCATCAAGTACACTGTCTGTTCCACTGCAAATTGCAATTTCTGTATAGCAAGAGCTAGGGGCCTTGTCACAACACCACGTTTCTTGAATACCAATGGATTTGTTAGCAATTCCACACGGAGCATGAGTATGAGGGCATCCAATACATCATCGTGGACATTTTCCTTCCCATCGAGGAGGACGAACAGATGGACACTGGTGGTATACCCGTAGTCTTTATCATCCCTCCAGATGACGGAGCTAGATAAAAAGCACAAAGTCGTATATAAGTATACATGTGAAACTAATTATACACACGAGAAAGTAATATTTATACACATGAAAGTATATCTATACACAAGAAAGTAATATTTATACACAAACTAATATATAATTTAAAACATGTACACATATATATACACGTAAGAAAAGTGCACCCGACGACGTGTGTGTCGAGGAAGATGGTGAGGATTGTTTTTTCGAATTGCTCAGATGTAACCACCCAGTGAGCTGTGCTTCTCTCGGTTTTTCCTTTCTCAAACTCGCTCAGTGGATCAAGTAATGCGCTCACAACGCTGTAATGCTAGTGCCTCCTCATTATCTTCGGTGTCATCACTCGAGATGGAAATCTTTTCAGCCGGTTTGTTCTTCTGTGTTGGGCCCCTATTCCTCGTAACCTCCTTTGGTTGGGTTTTTCTCGTGATGGGGGCTCTTTTAGTCAACCCGCTTTGGCGTGTGTCTTATTCATCGGGCTCATTTTGGTGGAGTTCTATTCGAGGTGGACCGCTTTGATGTGTATCTTCAGCCCTTTATCGATCCGGTGGCCACTAGGGCCTCGTGGAGGTAGGACGTGAGACTCGACTTTCATCCGCAGGGCCACCGAGGAGGCGCACTCATGAGTCGGATTATCATCTATTCCTGCTTCAAGAGCTGGAATTTCATCACCACGGACGGACCGATAAGATGTGGGGACCTGTGATGTAGCTTCTACCTCTTCTTCTTGAGTAGTCATAGTGGAATGTGAACATCCTCGTAAGCTTCTTCATCCCGGTCGTAGGGATTTCCGCATTGGCTGTACATTTCTTTTTCCAATGCCATGCTACCCTTTTAAACCTAAAGCCGGAAGTAGGGGACGGTCCTAACGAATGGGGACGACTGATATCCGGTGCTCTCACTGTGGAGTACCGAATCCCGAGACGCTGCATGCTGACCTCGCACCTTTTTCGCTTTTGAATCTTGCGCTCATGCTCATCTATACGAGCTCGGCATCACGGAACTCCGATAATACTTGTTGCAATAACCGCCGGATTTTCACCCAGACCTTATGGAACCTCCTCCGGCCTTTCTACCGATGACTATCGATGGCCAATTTCTCAAGGGTGGTCGAGGAGATTGATTCTAGCGCCGCTTTTGTTAGCTCAACTGCTTGGCTTTTTCCCAGCTGATCGGGGCTTTATTTGTTGTCTGGACTCGCTTTTGTATAGTAGCCCGACTGGCGATGTTCTGCTAGGGGGTTTGCTTCCTCGATCATACTTTTAATATTACCAACTAACATATTCTCCTCGCCGTTAATGGGTAGCAAACACAAAACATCGTAATGTTAGGATTCGATATTATACACAAGAATTCTATAATATACACAGAAAACAATAAAATATACACAACAAATTCGATAGTATATACAGGAACATAATATTATACACATCAATCTAGTAATGTACAAAGTACAACATTGTAAAACACTAGAAATAACACATTCATCCAAATTACCAATCATTTTCGACAGCAATAGGATTAACTTACTTTTCTTCCTTTGATTAGGTTCGTAGCTTACTCGATAGACGCCTACTTGATGAAACTGGAATCTCCATAGCACATGAGATAGGGTGACCGGCCTATTCTTTTGTTTCTTCACACCGCCTGCTACCCTCATAAAACCAAATTATCAGAGCAATGGAGCAACCTCTCAAACACCCTGGACTAGGGGACTTTCTTTTACAAACGAAGTTTCGACACGGCCTACCGTCGCAGTGGATGTCTTCCATCATCCACTTGTGAGTAGTATGCGCCTACGCGTAACGGCCGAGTGATCCCCTGCATCATCGACGCATCTTTGCTACAAAATGGTGGTGCATTTAGACAAGTGTTGGGGAACGTAATCATTGCTCATGAAGTACGCCACCGTGAGTTTCCACAAAGGTCTCCTCCTCGCCGTGTTTTCATCAGCAGTACAATTCTCGAGAGGTTATCTTTGATCGCATCTCGTGATGGTTGTGCATTTTATACGTAAAAGTTCTTCCTCAAATCGACCGGACCTCTCGTGCTTGAAAGATATAGTATCTCTATGGCAACTGAGGCCTAGGATGAGAGCGACATCTTCTGCTCTGAACGGGAGCATACTTTGTCCTATCGTAAACATTTGGCTGTTCGCATCGTACAATTGCAATACCGCATCAAGAACCCATCACTCTTGAAGTACGGGAGTGACGTCCATAAAATGGGCAAACGGCGTACCATGGAGTATCTCCCAATGCCGCCTGTTCATTTGTTTTTTCAACTCTGCAATGGTTTCAACAATTGGGCTCAAATAACACCGAGCGTTTACAAGAATTGTTTCCATCTTCTGATCTATATAAAAAAGGTAAACACAGACTCAATCACTAAAAGATAAAAATAATAGTACACACGTCAAACTAGACAGTCTACACAAGAAAAGTGACAAACTTTACACAAGAATGTTGATATTATCAAAGGAATCACACAACATTACACAGAAAATAGGGAAAGCCACTCAGATAACCCTCCTTCAACAGCAATCAGATATGTCTTCTCACCTGCGTGCAGCCTTTTTCACTTGAGGTAAATCGCCAAGATTTCACAGAATGTCGCCGGAGATCTTTGCCGAAGAACAACTCTGCAATGGAAACCGAGGATGAAACTCGCCGGCGATCTCGAAGACGAGGTTTTGCAAGAGAGGAAATGAGCGAAAAAAAAGGATTTCAATTTTTTCCACCGATATAAGAAGAAGGCGAAAGGATGCGCCGGTTGGAAAATAGGGTTTCGTTCCCGAATCCCAATGATTCGCAGTCCCAGCCATGCCGCCAGTGGTTCCCAAGGAAAAGACAGGGTTAAAAGCGTCATTTCAACCACTCCGAATTCAACCGCATTTAATTCAACGCACACAACTTCTCTCAGGGGTAGCAAAGTCATTTCACAACCGATTTAATGCCTCCGTCGCCTCTGTCAATTGCTTTTAAATAAAAGAAATTTTGCACAAAAAAAGGAGGGACTCCCGAGGAAACACAAACATTGGGGGATTAAAAGAATTCTTTAAAAAGTATTGAGGGTTTTGTACTTCCTCAGAGTTAATATCATTTTTGGTATATATATATATATATATATATATATATCACAAGGTGCCAAACATCACCCCACAAAGGGTGTCAAGGGTAGGGATGTAAATGAAGCGGGCGGGCGGGCGAGGAATGGGATCCCCTGCCCCCATCCCCATCCCTCGCTTCCCGACGGGCGGGATTCCCCGCCTCAAATTCCCCCAAGGAAAAATTCCTCCCACTCACTCCTCGTGGGATTCCCACGGGGTCTGGGGAATCCCCCGCCCCACCAATATTATATAAAAATTTAATAATACTATATCAATATAATATATATATATATATATATATATATATATATATATATATATATATATATATATATATATATATATATTAAAGTAGAAGACCTATTTGACATTTGTCAATTTCTTATAAAATTTTTATCGATATTATTTTAATAATATTAAAATATTTATAACATAATACTAAATTATATTATTTTAAACTAATTTTTATTATTTTATCTCATAATATATAATAAAATTAATTTTTTAAAAATATTATATCTTTAAAGTTGATAAATAGCTTATTTTATCTAATCTTAATTTTTATACAAAATAAAAAAAAATTATTAAATTTTTTAAAAAATTTTAAATATAATTATATTCGTACATCACACTAGAGTAACACTAGTATTACTAAAAGTCTAAAATATTATTAATAAATACCAAAAATATATTTTTTTAAAATCCAAATACTTAGTCCTTATAATCTTATATTCATATTGAATTTTTTAAAAAAATAGATAAATAATCATATAAGTTATTTTCAATATATATATATTATTGAAAATCGGGGAATCCCCGCGGGGCGAGGAATGCCCTCCCCGCCCCTGCCCCGCCCCGCGAGGCGGGGAGGGATTTTTCCCCGTTCCCCGCCTCCCGGGGGGGAGGGGGGGTTATTTCGGGGAATCCCTGCCCCGCCGGGGCGGGTCCCCACGGGGAACGGGGATTCCCCACCCCATTTACATCCCTAGTCAAGGGACAGATAGTTATGGTGACTTAACAACCCACTAAGAATTTAGTCAAACATCACATGGGACGATTAGAATCCTACAATATACACAATCACCCTGCCAACTTTAGAAGGAGGAAAACGACATCCTCTCACAAGGAGAATCATGAACAGTGAATGAGCAGTATTGATATAATATCTATAATTTTATACAGTATGCTACAATATATGCACGGTGAATTAGGATAAAATATCACTCTTCTATAGTTAAACAAAATTACTATAAAAGGTGTGAAAATGAGTTTTTTTTTTCTAATTTATATTGGTTTGTTTTCTCACATATATACTTTAAAAACTAAGATTAAATGTTTATCTAAATGCTAAAAGTTACTATTTCTGGTTACAGTTGTTGTAAAATATGTTCGTCACCTAAACTTTATTAATGACATTTTTTCCTAAATCATGATTAGTATTTAACCACAAACAACGCAATGACAACAATGCCTTCTAACATGTTTTAAAAAAGAAAAAAAATTAAATATAATACATTTTAAAAAATTATCCACACAACTAACAAATAACTAAATTTTACTTGTAATTTCAGGTCCGTTTTATAAACATGATAAGGACAATAGAATAGGATAGATCAAGGGACAAGCAGAAAATAAATAAATAAATAAATAAAGCAGAAAAAATAGGGAAGATTCAAGGGACAAACTAGCACTTACCCGGCTTGGCCGCTACGAGCGCACCAAGCATTCGGAGCACCTCTTGATCGAATGTTAGCCCACTCAATCGTGCTAGCTTTGCCTGTAATCACACTCCCCACTCGCCTCAACTTCTACCTAGGGGATGTACGACGGAACAATGTAGAGATCGTGTGGTTCGAGTGGTGACGGCAGGAAGAAGAAAGAGAGGGAAAAGAGGAGCAAAAAAAAAGGAGCAACCCTAATTATAAAAAGATTAGGGGCTTAGCTTTTCTTTTGGTAATGAGTTTTTATCATTACAAATATAATATAATTATAATAAATATACGACCTTTTAAATTAGCACCAATATATATATATATATATATATATATATATATATATATATATTGCATTCATATTATATAATAATTATAGGAAATAAAATAAAATAAATAAATACTATATAAAATAAAATAAATAAAATATTTAATATCTTACTATATTATTTTAAAAATTAAAACTTAACTAAAATTAAATTACATTGATTAAATATTAAATAAAAATATTTTTGTATTATGATAATTATTGGTCTTTCAAAATTTGAGTTTTTAAAAATATTATTAAAATAAATCTAAAGATGAAAATTTTAAAAAATAAAGGGCCTAAAGTAATTGCTTCATTGACCTATAATTGTCAAAAAATATAGATAATATTTTAATTAATTCATTGCAAGTTTTTAATTTTATTATTTGAAACAAAATGTAATTAATTAAATAAACAATAGTTACAAAATTCCATATCATTAACATATACAGGCATACATCAAAACATATAGTCTTCAATCATAACTGGCTTTAAACTAATAACACAAGAGTATAGTGATAAAAAGGAAATCTGCAAAACACACTTGAACAAAGGACACACACAGCTCTAATACAATAACAACGATCACAAATGTGATAGATGTTAACACATATCAAACCTCTATCAGTTAGCGCCTTTTGGCCGCTCCATCACGGTTCCTTTGTTCAACTGCTACACCATATTGAAGAACTGTGTGAGCATGCATTGTCATAATTTGTTGCCATGTCTCCCGGTACTCCATACCACCCACGTAGTTGTGGTATGTTACGTGGGTTCAATATGGTACTGCTCCATGTAGATATCTTGAAGCCTCGATGTAACGATAGTGCTAAAGTCTCTAGTGTTTATGCTCACCACTAAGTGAGTATGAGGCATAAAAGACATGTGCTCGAGTTTCCGTGATTAGGTTGGTTCATCGCCATGGGAGCTCGGTGTTCCTTTGTGATACCTCCCGAAAGCTAAATCTTGTTCACAACAAATGAGGGAAAACAACGAGAATTGTAGCAAAGAAGCAACAACCTCGAGCTTCTTCTTCTTCCTCCCTCCTTTGCTCCTCCAAGAGATACCTCTCCACTCTATGTCTCTAGTCCTCAACGAAGCTAGTCCACGCTGTCGCTCTGGATGCCATGGCTCTCCCAATAGAAGATATGCAAAAGTGACTGGCTCTCTAAGTCATTGAAATAATAGAACACATATTCGGTTTTCCTCAATTTAAAGTCAAGCCCCAGCAATGTAGGCCAAGTAATTTACTACACTTTGCAAGTAGGGGATTAGAGAGTCTGTCAAATCAGATCACTTTACTGAGCTTCATGCTATGGATAACATCCAGTGGCTTTTCACATCGAGGCACGTATCCCAAAACCTATTCTTGACGCATCGAAAATGTGTCGATCTTTAATTATTTTCAAGCGGATTCGAGATCCATTTGGAATCCAAACATTTATTATTTTCTTTAAATTTATTTTATTTTAAAAACAATCAATAAATTTTAGTTTTAAAATTGATGTTATTTTGAAAGCAATTAATAATATATTTGTAAAATAAGGAAAATATTATTATTAAATAAATCAATCAATAAACTTTTAAATGTATAATAAAAATATAAATTTCAAATAATATATTACTATTACATTCATATTAAATATATACTTTCACAAAATAGAATATATGTGTTCAAGGATTTTGAGATTTTTTTTCTCTTTTAAACTCGTGTCAAATGTATATATTTTTAAACTAATGTAAAAATAATATTAATAAAAACATATGAGTGAAAATTATTTATAAATAAGATATTTACAATTTGTGCAAATATTTACAATTTTTTCATATATTTAATTCAGATTTTTAAATATAATCAAAAAAAAAAATTGGTAATAATCCCAAAATTCCATTGATGATAATAAAAATCTGCTGATGATAGTTCCAAATTTTGTTAGGGGTAATACAAAAATTTCGCTGGTAAAAGTGATAAATTGTGTTGGTGATAATATAAAATTCTGTTGGTGATATTACAACATTCCATTAGTGATAGTACCAAATTCCATAGGTGATAATCTAAAGATGCTGTGGGTGATAACACCACATTCCATAGGTAATAATCCAAAAATTCCGTTGGTGATAATACAACATTTCGCTGGTGATAAGTACAAAAAATTCGCTGGTACTAATCCAAAAATTCCGCTCATGATAATAGTAAAATCTGTGGGTGATAATAACAAATTCGCATGATGATATAATACAAGAATTCGTCGGGTGATAGTAAACAATTCCATTGGTAAAAGTTCTTAATCTCGCTGGGAAAAATACTGAATTTGCATGGTGAAAAACACCAAATTGCCTCAGAATAATCCAAAAATTCCATAAGTGAATACTATATTATGTTGGTGATAATTCAATATTATATTACAAATATATTAAAAAAATATTTTAAAGCTTAAGAAAAAATTAATAATGTTTACTAATGAAATATTCCGTTGGTAATAATATAATATTCCGTCACTAATGTCTTGTTAGGTGCCAAATCCTTTCCGTTAGAATTTTGTCACAAAATCGGTTGGTGATATTAACTTTCACCCACGGAAAAATTCCGTTGGAAATTTTCCGTCCCTCATGCCTTTGTTTTCTTAATGAAACTACTATTATACTTTGCTTAGTGTATCAATATGATATGATAGTCTTATCTTATTGACTCATTTTATCCTACCGGCCACATGATAATTAATCCTACGAGGGAGAGAAAACATGTAAGATATGATAAAAAAATTAAATTTTTTTTTTCCCCATAATTTGGTGTCTCTCCCTCATCTAGGGTTCATTGTATCCCTTCTTTTGATCTTTTAAAACCTATTCTTAAGACAAGAAGCTTGTCAACAACTATATATGACACTAATTTTACTATTTCAAGTAGGGGTTTTCACATCCGGAGTAGTTAAAGGGTTTCACTGTCAATATCGTGCTTAAACATGTTATTTTTCATCTAAGGGCCACATGATAAGATATGGACGAATATGATTTGAGGACTGGATCAGAGTAGGAAAGGATATAAGCACGATAAGTTCATATACTATCATATGTTTGATGTGCACTGAATAAAATAGAATATTAGAAAAATGAGAATTAAGAGATGCTTGAGTCGTAGCACTCAGCACTCGGCCCCTAAAGAAACTATTTTTGAGATATTGAAATATTTTTCCCCTGTGATAAAACAAGTTTTTCCTCAAGATCTCTATCTTAAGGGATCCTAATGAAAGAAAATTATTTATATAGATCCACATAAGGACTCGCTTAAACTTTTTTAATGTTAGAGGGCTAATAAAATTGAACATTAAAGATCTAACGTTCTCCTAAAACTTAGGTAAACGTGGGAGAAGTGGTAAAAGTTAGTTGAGTGATAAAGAAAATCTTATCAATAATACTAAAAGAGTGAGACAAAATTAAAATTATATTATTAAATAAATAAATATAAATTTGATAATTCAAAATACTTATCGTAAATAAATATTATCTTTTGAAATATATTCACAAAATAAAACAATGAATATGATATGTAAATAAACAAATTACCATGTATAATATAGTTATACATTCATTTTTAAAACATACTTTCTTTTTTGATCCCTTAATGATTTACTTATCAAGATATTTTAAATTTTTAAAAATAAAATGACCTATAAAAAAAGTGTCCACAAATATATAGATTACAATATCACCGACTCTAGCAAAAATTATAGTTAATACTTATTTTCTTAGAGAAAATCATATATAAAGTCATCAATATGAAATAAAGCTAGAGCAATAAACTCAAGTATCGAAAAATAAATAGATCACATCAAAATCAATTTGAAAAAGAAAAATCATTAGATTAGAGAAATTGAAAATAAGACATGACTAAAAGAAGAGATTTAGATGAAAAATAATCTGCTTAAGCACGAGATCGATGGAGAAACCCTTTAACCACTCCAAATGTGTAAACCCTACTTAAAAATAATGAAATTAGCTGCCTTATTTAGTTGTTCACAAGCTTTATTGTCCCAAGCATTTATTTAAAAGATCTAAGAGATCATAATGAAAGCTCTAGATAACGGAGAGAAATCAAAATAATAAAGTAAAAAGTAAATTTATTTTTAATCATATCCAACCTATCCTAACCCATAGGGATCTCATTATCATGTGGCCAGCATGATAAAGTGAGCCAATATTATAAAATTATTATATCCTATTAGCACACCAAACAAAGGATAGAAAGTGTGATACGATAAGATATTATATCCTATCGTTCTTATCATGTCCACCAAACGGCCCTAAATCTCTTTTTTTTTTTTATCATGACTTATTTTTAGTTTTTTAGTTAGATGATTTTTTTTTTTCAAATTGATTTTGATATGATTTATTTATTTTGCTATATTGATGACTTACGTATGATTTTCTAAAGAAATAGATATAAAACTATAATTTTTGTAAGTCGTATGATATCGTAAATTAATATATTTGTCAATTATTTATAAGTCATTTATTTTTTAAAACTTTAAAAGAAACTAATAAATCTACTGTAAATCATTAATAAAAAATTAATATATATATATATATATATATTATAAAAGGTAATTTTATCTATTTACGTGTCATTCATATCATATCCACTCATTATTCGGTCCATTTCAAACTCAAAATAAATAAAAATACAGCATCTCAAATTAGCTTTTATCTTTTGAGCACATCAAACATCGGACAGTGAGTACGAAATTTCATCATGCCCATATCTTTTTTCACTCTTATCCAGTCCTCATATCAAATCTATCCATATCCTATCTTGTCCATCAAACAAGCCTTAAAGAATATAAAAACATAATATAAAACTAAAAGTAATTTTGAGAATTTTTGTAATTTATTTTATTTTTAATGTATATTAGTCAATCTTTAACAAAAGTGCAACAGATTAACCAAAAGGTTCTACATAGATATAAAAATAAAATGCAACTTTCATAACTCACATAAAAGATATTAGATCCTTAACTTGTAAACATATTACTATTTAATATGGATTTATAATATATGTACTTGTTAAATAATGAATTCCTTACGTTTTGCAACTTCCACTTCAACATCAACATCTTATTATTATTATTATTATTATTATTATTATTATTATTATTATAAACACACCAAAATGCAGTATAGTGAAAAGGCTGAGAATTCATCCTTTAGCTCATATATTTTTACTCTGTAACATAAGATTTGAGTTACAAATCCACACTTACAATCAAAAATCTGTTACCACCACTACATCAAGCGAAACTTAAACTCATGATTTAAGTTTCCCACGTCAACATTTTTTATAATAGATTCAATATCGCTAAGTTACGAACCCTCTAACAACTTCTAATTAATATTATTGATACATATATTAGAATATTAAAAACTATGCATATGAAGTGCTTAAACGCTTAACTTTCAATGATAATCAATACGGTGTTGCTTCTTTCAGAATAGGGATAGGTCCCAAATACTATTGTTTTATGGAATGCTTGTCCTACCGAGCTTGAACTCAGGACTTTCAAACATTAAAAGTTAAAATAATTAACTAAAATGAATTATATACCCTTTTTGACAATAGCCAACAATAAATTTACTGAATAAAATCGTAGGGATAATTTTATCCCTATTTTATAGCCACTAATTGTTCATCATTGTCTTTCATTTTGATTCATTGTGGACCTTTTTTCACACTTAAAATCATCTAAATTGACACCATTTACATATATATAGATATATTTTATCCTTTTAACAATCGAAAAATTTAGTTCCTACATTTGAATATATATATATATATATATATATATATATATATATATATATATATATATATAATCAAAGAGAAATTTATAGCATAAATCAAATAAAATAAGTTTGACATCAACTAAACTGTCAAATTGTTTCTTTAATAAATTAATAACACTTGTAACACAGAAGTCTAGCTAAAAATCAAAATAAGTAAATCTTATATTTAATTTAAATGCTCTATATTTATATTATAATGTAAAAACCTAAAATACTTAAATTGCATATATATATATATATATATATAAGTACATATATATATATATATGTATAAATTTTGAAAACTTGATCAAATCTAATCATCAAACCTATCTTTACTCACTAACCCAAACAAGCCAAGCTCGGCTCATTTAGAACCCTAACCCTAAAAGCAGCACAATATTTTTCCTCACCTGTCATCATGACTACAAAGAAAAAAAGTAACACTTACAAAATTATCTGAAGATGGTCCTCACCAGGTGTTGAAGAATTTTATTTTATTTTCCCTTTCCTCATCACAATGCACATGATCATCTACCTTTGAAGCTGGACAATCTTCCATAATGCAATAATGCTAGTGACATTTAACTGCTGACAAACAATTTTGATAAAACAGTACATGTAGGATTGTAAAGCCAACAGGTCTAACCCAATTTTCAATCCAATCACCAGCTTGCTGAGAGCATGATTATATGTATTTACCTTCATTGGCCACGTATAGACAGAACGATGGAACTGAAATCATGAGTCTTCATCGGTTTTCTGGCAGAAGTCATCAATCTGCAACTTGAAATACATGCCAAGAAATGAGTATCATGTCTTCACAAATGAAAGCATATAGAAGAAGCCACGCAAGCATAATGTTCGGAGCACATCTCTCGTTAAACAAGCCAAAGAAGACATTAAAGATAAGTAACATATAAAATCCATATTTCACAAGTATTGTCTAATGGTATGACTGATTTCTAAAAATGGTAAGTTTGCACAAAAGGAAAAGACTCTGATCCCAAACGATTTAGTTAAGAATTAAGCGACTGAAAAATCGATCAACTGCTATTTGATGGAAGTCCAGAAAATAACATAATACAAGTACAACGGTTCATGTCAGTGTAGTAATTAGATACATCTATTTTTGTCAATGACAGAAGGATGTTATTCAATAGCTGCAACATAAAAATATCTAGTGACATTTTGTTGGTGCAGATAATGATTATGAACAATATACATTTAGCAATAAACTCATAAGAGGACTTAATTCTAATCACATAGAAGGCCAAAATTCTCTCAACTACTTAAATAGCTTCCAAGCAAGCATCATGTCACATAGCATTATTACATATCATGGTGTCCACAAAGTGGAAGTTCCAAAATAAGTCATGGATTCTCAGAGAATTCTCTTTGCACCGGTCAAGAGCCAATGATAAAAATTAGAATGACAACCACACTTATGAGGGATTTGGCTGACAAAACATGTACATATGAACAGGATGAAGAAGCATCACATATTCCATTCATAAGATCTATATGAAAATGAAAATAACTCAAATTTCAAGTTTCCAAAAGTAGAGTCCAAGGCATCAAGGAATAATTGATAGATACCCACCCGCTGCATAAGAACTGGTGAAACCAAAGCATTGAATTTTGCATACTCCTGCCACTCTGATCAGGTGGGCTTGCAGGCAAGATGACAAATGCTACCAGTCATTATTTCCATGCGTCAATAGTTGCATTGTAATTACAAAAGGGTGTCAGCAAGAAGTCTGTATATACCAAATTTACATGCCTAACTGGACCTAGTAACAGGAGGGGTTTACTGTTAGCGATCTACAAGTCCCCTCAAATCTTTATCCTGCTATTCCACCATTCTCTATCACAACCTCCTCTGAAGTTCAGCATCGATCTCCTAAAGTGGCTTTCTGTTTTTCAACAAAATCTTGAGGCAATACTGGTTTTTAATGGCCTCAGGCACCTAATCCGCCTTCTGAAAATTGTAGTGAACAATAGGGGAATTTCAGAACATAAAAGCAACACATATCAAGCAAAAACAGAAACAAATGAACCTTCTACTTGATGAAAACAGAAAGAAAACTACAAGTGTAATGCCTCAAAGAGATTGGTTATCGAAACCAAGCATCATCAGTTATTACAAAAATCAATTTCCGTACAGATAAAAGATATAGTTAACTTATTTGAGGAGCTTCTGATGACCTTGCAGACAGAACTCCAAACCTTCAGGTAATATATACATGACTGATGATCATTGTTGTTGGCAATATTCATTTTACGCTAAGGTTTTAGCTCTGATGTGGATTCTAGCCAATATTACATCATGGTGGGCTTTCTCGGTTTCAATCAATTTTAGGAAAAGATGACATTATAGAACATCAATAGAGTGATAGACATATCAATAAATATATGGAGGTACATCGGGGAGAACAGGAAGTTAGGTAAATGAACAAGCTAATAGATCAGATTAAGGCACTTCACTATATTTCAAGACAAAATTGAGTCCTAAGCTCAAAATGGAAAGAGTTATATCCACTGGATAAATCCCAAAACTGGATTGAGCAAATGAATTTGAATTTCTCTTTAACTGTTGCTGATTATGTTGCTGAATTTGTCTTCAATCTACAATTAGCCCATGAAATAGTTAAGTGAGATGTCCATTGGGGATTTTGTTTGAATCCAAATAAAATCTGGCCCTTTTTCATCCAGTGGAAGAAACCCTTTGCAGTGAAGAATAAACCAATGAATTCCCATTGAATAGATGGATATACAATTGTCCAAAAGCAAACATCTTACTCTCAAATTATAGAAAAGAAAGAGTGTTTTCTACGGCGACATGGATGTTGAGAAGGAGCAGACTTAATATTGAATATAAGATATACAAACATCCTATTTACGATGATACCTGATGATATACAATAATAGTATGAGAAACGTGACTATGAAGTAAATAACTAACCTTCTTGAATTTCCCAAGAGGAACTGAAAAGGACTTTGCCTGACAATGATCAACACGTGCACTCTCTAACTTCAGCCTAGTTGAGGAATGAAGGCTCATATCAGTGGATGGTCATGCATAAATATTTTCCAAACACAGTCGTTAGCATTTTTGTCTAATCATGCAAAATAAAGCCTTTTATTTTCTTACCAGAATATCCACACCAAAAACAACACAGTGATAACAAAGTGAACATAGGATAATCGTGAATTATGTAGATGGTTTCCCTCATCCACGATTCCATTACAAAACGCACACTAAGATGGAGGAAACCAACTAATCGTTGTTCATATTTAAAGTGACATTCTTCAAACAGATGTAACTTGCTGCATAGATTTTTCAAGTATACATTTTGTGTATTTTAGGCCTTGTATAACGCTGTCCTATTGGAAATTGAATTACAGATTACTTGCATGCTGCAAAAGATGAAAACTACTGAATTTAAAACTAGAACTTGTCAAGAAAGAAACCTTTTTAGATAATGTGTAGTAGCTAATAAAAAGAGACAATTGGAGGAACAACAGAGAAAAGCAAAACATGAGCACAAACCTCATGCTACTAGTTCTCTTCCTAATTGGGTGCAATCTGAGCTTGATGCAACTGCCAAAAGACTTCCCCTTGTGAGTCCTCTTTCAGTTGGTCTCTGTTGTGCGTGTGTGTGTGGAACATGTTTGGTCCTTGACAAGATCTGCAATTGTAGGAAGGAATATATGGAATTCATAGAGACAGTTCTACTAGTCAAAAAGAAGCAGAATACATGGATTGCTAGATTTTTAGCTTTCAAACAAGAATCATGAATTAACAGAAGAAACAAATTTGATCTTTTTATGCTCCATGCCAACTCATATAGTAAATAAAGCACTAAACTAGACTATACCAAAATTGAAACATTCCACTGTAATATGGAACATATAACATACACATACTTATTTCATTAGATGCAAGGGTAAAAATAATAGTAACATAATAATAATAACACTACCGCCCCAATATGATACACTGAATTTAAACTTAAAGGGAGTTGTGTCTACAGTGGACAAAAAGACATAATCTCTTGCCATCTCTGCTAGATGTTATTATATGGTGCTTTTGGACTCTGTTTTCCAACCAAAATTTCTTAAAAGCAATACACATAAAAAGGAGTTCCTTGTCCACTGGCACTGACTTCTACTATTATGTCTTGAGCTATCAAATGCATCAATAGTGGCACATTGTTGAAATCATAATAGTTTATCAATTTTGTCAACCTTCATGTAGTTGATGATCTTGATTGTTATCAATGCTAATTTTTTCTTAAACTGTTGTGATATCCCCAGTTATCAGATTGTAATGCTCAACTTTTGGTTTCTCCTTGGATTTTGAGATTTGGACTTCCAAATATAAAGCTATTGATTTCATCATGGACTGTTTGCTGATTAAATACTTGATTATAGAGACATGTGACAGAGTGAGGTTGATATAATCCATGATTAGTTGCCCAAAAAGATTAGTGTAACTTGTGGGATTTGAACTCTTAGCGAGTGACAGGCATTGCATTTGGCAACCCATTACAATACAGCCAAGTTTTTATGGGATAGTATTACAAAGAAGAATCATCATCCTGATTGATGGTTTGAAAAGCTGATTTCCATCATAGACTAAAAACCTTGTTGTTCAAGAATAGCCTACTCCTTGCATTCACAACTCCACAGAAATTAAACATCAAGATGGAAATTAATTACCTAAATCACTTGGAATGCCACTGCATACGTGGAGTAGGCTGAGATTTTTGGACCTTCTTGTTCTTAGCAGCATTGGAATAACACTAGCGGGGGTTTAGTGGAGGGACATCTGGGATAGACGAGTGGAAATATGAGCAGAGCGGGGCCAAAGCCATTGGTGAGATCAGAAAAAAGGTTTTCTCTTGGGTTGATTTCTCAGCCTCTCAGATTTTGCAGATTTCACTCAATTTGCGGAGGGCATGGTTTTTGGTCCTACACAAAGAAATAATCAACATTAGAGCTAGCAAATTTAAATTAAAAAGCAACAGAGCTGGAACTGCATACCACAAAAAATTGACAAAAATAACTCAATCATTTTTGGATAGAGCTTGTTCCCAGTGAAAGAAAAACTAAATGTGTAATTCATATTAGCATGCCATGTTAATCATGATTTATTGATATGTAAGAAAAGGCAAAGTGAAAAGCAACAAAAATTATTTGATCGAAATACCAATAATTTGTTTAGATATTAAACATTAAACAAATTAAATAAAAACAAAAAGTTAAAACAGACCAAGTCAGCAATCATATCACTAGACACATTTTATCAAGTGGCCCATATAAAATTATAAATTGGTCAACAATGTTTATGTGTATGTCTTAATGAAGTTGTCATGCCTATACAAAAGCATGATTGCATCTAAGCACAATATCCATTTATTTTATGCTGTATCATGCTATAGTTCCACAGTGAACCTTTGAATTGTTATACATGTGAATGGAACCTTGGGTTAGTCAGAGTTCACAATTCCTCTTGTTTATAAACTCACTATTGGTTGACTCATATTCAACTAAAAAGCGGTAAGCTTAATAGTACCCAGGCATATTTTCCAGTAAATTTCCTATTCAAATTCTCCTATAATATTATTACAGTATCATATTGTGACACATCAATCTGACATTGATTCAACATTTAACAACTGCCTCGTATTCCGAATCCTGAAGTGGCAGCCCTAACTCACCTATGGAGCCTGATAACAGACTGGAATACGCTTTGCGAGGTCTACATTCATTCAGACCATTAGGTTGGCATAATAAATAATGACCAGGAAACAAGGAAGCTAAAGATGTGTAGCAAAAATAGGGAACTCAAGCCAAATTTTGGAAAAACTAGGGAACACAAGATTAATCGGAATTGGTCAGTTGTTAACCTGTATTCGGAGCGTCTGGAGCTATGATAAATGACCCGTATAAGTGACTGTGTTGAGCACATCATGATAAAAAAAACAAAAATATGCAGTGTAAATTTTTGCAAACCGAATAGCAAAGGAACATATTTTGTTGCTCATATTCCGGTCTACTAGTCAATTTCGTTGCTATGTCTTAAAATTCCATCGCAAAAACATTTAATTTTAATTTTTTATTAAAGATAAATTTGGCATGATAAATTTGATATTTTAATAAATATTTAAAGATAAATTTTAAATATAAAGCTCTCACTAAATAAATATTTAAATAAAATTAATTATATTATATATGGTTGTAACAGTACAAGAGGGTACAGGGTTATTATTTGCAAAAGATAAATAATTAGTTTTTATGAATATAAGAAAATTTGAAAAATTAGAAGTTTGAATTTTTAATTTTTGCAAATATATTATATAATAATTTTATTAAAATAATTGAAGATTTTTATTAAATAAATATGTTTTAATAGAAATATATAAAGTATAAATAGTTAATAAGTTGTATGAAAGAATTGTAGAATCACTTTTATAATATAAAGATAAATTAATGGATTTCATAATATTTACCACTAAATAAATAATATATAACATTATTTCAAATTTATTGTTACAATTATATTTAAACTTAGTTATTTTAAATTAAGTTTCTATTAAATATGAAAGTTATATATACTAATGGCCCGTTTGGTGGACATGATAAGAACGAAATGATATGATAGACTATCATATCCCTCGCTACTATCCTGTTTGATGTGCCATAGGATGCGATAGTTTTATCTTATTATCCACTTTCATCACTACCGCCACATATGATAATGAATCCCATGTAGTCAGGATAGAAACGGAGGATACGATAAAAATAAATTTACCTTTTAGCCTATTATTTTTGCCATTTCCTAAACTAGGGTTTCATTGTATATCTTCTTTGATCTTAATGTTTGGGACAAGAAACTTGTCAACAACTAGATATTACACTAATTTTCACTCATTTAAGTAGACTTTCACTGATTTAGAGAAAGTAAAGTGTTTCTTACTCGATCTCGTGTCTGAGTAGATTATTTTTCATCTAAATCTCTTTTTTTAATCATGTTTTATTTTTAGTTTCTTTAGTTCAATGATTTTTTTTCAAATTGATTTTGATGTGATCTATTTATTTTCCATTAATAAGTTTGTTAGTTTAGCTTTATGCTATGTTGATAACTTTGTGTATGATTTCTCCAAAAAGAAATTGGTATGGATTACAATATTTTCAAGTTGGTGATATTGCAATCTATATATTTGTGGGCATTATTTATAAGTTATTTATTTTTTAAAAATTTAAAATATACCGATAAATAAATCATTAAGGAAAAATAAAAAAAAAGGTCTATTTTACAAAAAAAAAAGGATATATAACTATATTATAAAGAGTAATTTTGTCTATTTACATATCATTCATATCATATTATGTCATTATCCGGTTCACTTCAAACATAAAATAGGATAACAAAATGCTATATGATGGTTTATCCGGTGCTCATCAAACAAATGATAGGATATAGCTTATCATGCCCATATCCTTTCCTACTCCTATCCAGTCTTTATATCATATCCGTTCATATCCTATCATGTCCACCAAACGGGCCCTAAAACTTATTAATAACTTGAAATATTAACAAATAAATATTTATTGATTATATATATATATATATATAATATTATATTAATGTTGAAATAATCTTTAATAAATATAATAAAAATATATAATATATTTTTCGGGAATCCTGGGAGCGTGGGGAGACCATTCCCCGCCTCCGCCCGCCCACTAGGCGGGAGGAATTTTTCCCGCCTCGCCTCACCATGTGGAAGTTTCGGGAATCGCCCCGTGCTGTATGGGCTCCGCAGAGAACGGGGATTCTCCGCCCCACTTACATCCCTAAGCAAGGCCATGTTGATAAGTGCTTGTGCGATATGGATGCGAAGTGTTCATTCCTTATGTTGAGCATTACTTTTCTCGTGTTTTACACTAATATATGTGTTTTTATGTTACTTTTATGCGGTAGGGTAGTGAGGCCAAGTATGAAGGAAAGAAGCCAATGTGGATTACAATGCACCGATTTTTGGAGGAAATCTTGCTAAGGTTCAAACGCGAAGACATATAGGTCGATGTGAGATGCTAGAGTGTGTGCCAACCTCCTCATATTCGAAAGTTGGCACATCCATTTGAGGGAGGCACAAAGGCGCATCACACTCGGGCATTCAGACTCTATGCACATAGAACAAGAGCTTCACCAACGTGCCTCATCATTGAAGATGCAGTGATCCACGACGTGAACGTGCAGCCCGCTACGCTATCTCGATGAAAGTATGGATTCTGGAAGTTATTCAGTCGGATATCGTAGTGTGAGCAATCGTAGCAACACCGTAGGAAAGCGTAGTAGCAGACATTGTTCACAACGGGCCGAGAAAACAGAGTTCGGGAGGATCCACACGGCGTGTGGAAATTATCCACCCCGTGAGGGAAATTCCCCATCGCGCTGAAGAATCCACGCCCTCATGTAGTCGCCCGATTTCACTCCTATTTAAAAAGCCGAATCAGCTCGATTTTAGTATTCTTTTTCTCCATCTTTTCCCTAACTTGAGAGAGGGCTTCAAAGTTTAGGGTTTCGAGGGTATCGCCAATGTTTTGGAGAGGCTCCCTACGGCCCGACATCGCTAGTCCTTAGGAAGAAGGTTGGTAGGAGCTCCGACGAGGCGCATCCTATACCGGACGTAGGGAATCCTTGACGCCAGTGAGAGGACTCTCCACAAGACACATCCACACGACCATCGAGGGGTTTCTTTTATGATTCATTGCTTTTACATTCTATTTCTTTGATGTACTTAGCCCATGGAGCTAAACCCCTGTGGGTACTATAGTAGAACCCTAGGGATGTATTTGTTTCTTGAACCTCTTTATTATGTTTTCAATAAATTGATGTTTATTGTGAGTTCCAACCTTGAATGCTTGATTGTATGAACATTTCCCGTGAGAGTGACACTAGGGTTGATGAGTTCTTGTTGGTAACCTTGTGAGTGAGCGACACCACGAGCGTTAGACAAAGCTAGGTTGAGAGGGTTGAGAGGCTGAGTCGAGAGGTGCAGAGCCCCTTCCCCTCCGACATGATAGATTCTACTCCATTCCTCGAGTTCTTTGTGGCCATAATAGAGTGAATGGTCTAAGGGATGAACTTCCGCTAGGGCTTGAGTTGCGTGCAACGGAGTGAAGCGTTGAGGTGATCTTAGTATCTAGGGCTCAATTGTGGTTAGGGACCTTCCACCGGACCAAAGGGTTAGGTCTATATTAAGGAAGAGATTTATCACTTGGAATCCCTCGGAGCTCATTGCAACCTCTATGCAGAGTAGGTGTTGAGATTGTTCGATTTCTCCTCCGGGACATGTATAGAGTTAGGCATAGTTGACTCTTAGATTTGGGACTATGTAATTAAGGATTTCCATGACTCACCATTGCATTGATTAGGAAGCATAATAGAGGGTTCTTGCACTTGAAAACAATTATCCTAGGTGGAGCATTATCCGGTACCCCATCTTTATCAATTGCCTTTATCCCCTTCTTTTTACTTTTTTGCCTCTTACTTGTTGCTTTTTATTGTTTAGAATTGAATCATTATCACACCTCATCATCATTGATCTTTACATAGCTAAGAATCGAATTAAGTATTTTTATTCCCTACTCCCTGTGGATTCGATACCCGCTCACCCGGGATTATTACTTCGACAAACCCGTGCACTTGCGGGATATACGCAAGGGGACCTTGTCACATGTTTATTGAGTTTTTGTTTTAAAGTTTTATATTTGATATAACAACAATGCAGTTTTTGCTGCTCCTTTATTTTTAAACACAATAGATGGGAGCATTTTTTTGGTCTCGTTGTCTGGTGTACTGCTATTTTTTACTTTCAGCAAGTGTAAATTTATCTTCTTAAAATGGATGGTTGTCGCTCTTGTAGTGTTTGATGTCTTAAGGATATTTGTTTTGCATCCTGATGGTGCTAGTTTACTTCACAAGCGCATTGAGTCCGGAGATGATAAATATTCAGAATTTCTGTTGTTTCTCTTTGCTTATGGAGAATCCAAACTGGCATGAGACCTTTTTGTAATCCAGAACGTATTATGAGCTCATTATGTTTTAATTGATTAGTTGAAGTTTATGTCTAACCCGTAACATTGGTGGCATGAAGCAGTAGCTATGCTACTATGGCCTGAAGTTATTGTGTGGATAGTAGTTGTTTAATTTGTTTGATTGTAGCATGTTTCAAGAGTATGAATTTCATGTCTTTATTCTTGATAGATATATTACTGGAGTTATTTAAGAGAGGCATGACTTCTCCCATACAAGTAGGAAATCTTTTAACCATTATTCGAGCAACTACAAATCTCTTCAAGCATTCGTGTTTCTGACAGTGGTTACAATGACATTGCAGCGAGGTCAATTTTTTCACACTTGGCTCCTTATATAACTTTTTTTGAGTGATTATTTTGCAGCACAAATTGTAATTTTCATTTCTTTCATCAATTTTGGTGGAGAATGGATTTCCTTCTTCAATGGTGTCCAGTAGTGAATCCGAAGTTAAAATTTCTAACAAAACAGAAGATGTCTTGAGTTTTCAGTGTAAAGCCATGCCTTTGTTATCTCTGTATGTATGCATCAAAACAATAAACATCACATATATGCCTTTTGTGTCCTGGAGAGTATTTTATTACTCAAGTCATATTCAAAAGAATTAACGTTCACTAAATTTGGGAGGCATTTGCTATATCCATTCTTACATTGACCATGGCATGCATTTTGGTGTAGGTCAAAATTCTCTTTGCACAGTACCACAGATTGATTGCTTCTTAGATGAGTATAATAAAGTTCATTAAATGATGAACATCTTTTGTGTGGTAGGATTGAAGGCCATATAATTTCTTCTTTCTTTGGGATCCTTTGTTAATCCTTTACCTTTTTTCCCCCCATTTACAGATCCTTCATGCTTTATCGGGTTGTCGGTCATCATGTAACAAGAATGCTAATCTATCTTTACTCTACCCTAATAGTCAAGTATGTGCTCTTGCTTTTTTGCCTTCTGTGTATAGTTATCATGCAATGCACGTACAAAGTAATGTATGCATATTAATTTATATACATATGTAATATTTATTTTTTCTACTCTTGTATCTGTTTGTGATATAATTGCTCTACAAATTTTATCTCATTAAGTTTAACGAAAGCTAGATTTGCATTATTGTTTGAATTTCATATGTTTACATACCCATTTGTTAAGCTACGTGATTAGCTGCTTATGCTAAGTATTATACACCTTGATTATAAACTTGCTTGTCCCATTTCAAATCAATCTATGTGAAACCTTGCAAAACCATGCCACCCAATGAAAAGGTACATCTGTCTTAGGATTTTTAAGTTGGTTTTTGTTAGATGTGTGTATGTATATTAGATATATGTATGTATATACATGGGTATACCTGTATATTTGGCCTCTATATGAAGCCCCATGATCACACTTGTTGTGTAATAGATGAGCATTGATCCATCTCCTTTATTCTCTTCTTTCATTCTTCTCTCTTCTAACATGGTATCAGACTAGGTACCTTCCCGCCATCTCTCGCCACCCCTCCGCCATCTCTTACCATCCCTCCGGCCATCTCTCTAGCAACGCATACTTCACCAGCTCCACTTTCTTCTTCCTCTTCTCTCTATTCCTCTTTTCATCTCCTTATTTTACATTCATTCATTCAAAAAAACAAACTCTTGCGCACAAGCCCAAGACCTCGCCACGCCTGCGCCCGTCTCAAAGACCCGCCACTGCCACTCGCGCCCGCAGACTGTGTCACACACGCGCTCGCGCCGCCTAGCTCGGCCCAGCTGACCACGGCCCGCCCGCCTCCGCCTGAAGACCCGGCCGCACCAGCGCACCACGCCCTCCAGATGCTCAACATCGCCGCGCCTTTGCGCCGGCTACACTATCGCCTAGACTAGCTCGGCAGCCCACTCTAACCTCGAGCCGGAGATCATGATCACTGCTTGTCGACATCCACCTCCACCTCTTTTTGCATCCTTTCCCGCATATAAAGGCTTTTGTGTCTTCCAAGCACATAAAGACAATTGAAGTGACTCATTCCATTCAAAAAGCAAAGACAATGAGTGAGTTCCCATGCCTACGTGATTAAGGTTTCCGATTAAAAACAAATTATGGATGCTTATGGACTTAGTGGTGTGCTAAGGTCGAGATGCGCCACCACAATCTCCATCATTCGATGTGGTACTTGGCGAGCACCAACTACATCGCCTGGCGGCTCACTATCAAGCGTATTCTGATGGCATTCGCGTTTCGCCCGCCACGCTGATGGAACATGTATCGCGCTCCTCATCGCCTTCTATCCCCGACACCACTCCCTCCACGAGGCCTCACGCTTCTTCTAGCATTTGACCGCCAGCTTTGAGAAAATGGGTCAGGATGACTCTCTCGACCAAGATGATGATCTATCAGCGGTCGTTCTTGATATCCGTACCGATTGTCGATCTCTCCCACCACTCGCGTGATGTGGGACTATCTTGAGCGTCGTTAGCATGGTTCCGGTCGGCGTAACTTTTACACTTTATATCGAACTCTCTCAGTCTTGACAGGCGAGGGACAACGCTGAGACCGGGCTTTTATGGTCGGTGCTGTAGCCTGCATGGCGTTAGATTGATACCTGACTCCTCCCTATTGTGTTGTTCATGCCGCCTCGATCCTTACTTGTTCGCGAGTCTCGCTCACGCCATACGTGCCCAGCCATGATGAGACCTCTGTATATGTATGAGTTCATTATCGCCTTCTTCCCGAGTTTGAGCAAACTCGAGCTCGCCATCGTGCATGCTCCCTCGGTCTCATTCTTTGGATGATGCTTTTCACCTTGTGTACAGGCCGAGAAAACCGCCTCCTGCCTTCATAGGGAGGTAATGCTCTTGCTGTTCCTCACCTTCCTCCTGTCTCTTCATCCTCATCTACTAGACCCCCGGCACCTTCTCTCTCTTCTCGGCCTTCTTCTTCTACTAGGCCAAAGCGACTGTGTGATTTTGTCACTCTTTGTGGCATGTTTGGTCATCTTGAGCGTGAGTGTCAGAACAATAATTAATACTTAACAAGTATATTAAAATAATCCATTAATTTCTATAATAGAAGAAAATATAGTAATTGGAGTTTTGAGAAAAGATTTAAATAAATAAATAAATAAATAATCCTAAATGCCACACATAAATCGGATATGTGATTATAAATCTGAAAATAAAACAAATAAATAAAATAAATCACGGTAAACCTTTTCACACATGCTCACGAAAAGTCAAGAATGAGCGGGTCAAAACTTTAATATATATTGAATAAAATTTAATTGAATGAATAACAGTAATGATAATACACCATTACCAAAAATAAATAAGTGTCAGCAAATACATCACATATTAATATTTATAGGTGGTCTTTACTTACCCGACTAGCTAACACCAAAACCACGTAGATCATCTATATTTGAGAGCACATTCCAATGTATTAAAAGCGCTAAACATGCTACAAATACACAGAAATATCACAGGGGACCAAATTCCTATCCTAACTATCATAACACTACAAAACATCCAACAATCAAATTTATACAAATGTACACATATTATATAAAGTACACGTGTGTTAACTATTTCACACATAAACTTCTCACTAATCCCTAAAAATATCTAAAACAATTAATCAATTATAATATATATATATATATATCTACGCGAGAACCTCAACCAACTTTGTTCCATCCATCACAAAATTCGATGAGAATCTAAAACTAAACTTTCTTAAAAGAAACACAATTCATCCATATATAGAACCCCGACTTTGCATGAGACACGACCATCAATCCAAACAAAATTTAATATATCTACATATATATATATTTATTAAATTTGTGAGTGCTAAAGGGGGCATCGCACAGCCCCTAAATTCCACGCTAATTTCAAAATAATAATAGCAATTTTATTATTTCTCAAAATCAAGAATAATGTTTTAACACAAAACAGCGTGATCATGAACATAGAGCAACAATAATTTTTACAAATCAATATAAGAAATTTGTTGTCCAATGGCTAGTTTCATCGTGATCAATCCACCAAGTACATAACATAATCCCTAAATAAGTACATTAAACCATACGCGATAAAATCTAGGAGATATTTACCACCTAACCCTAGATTTAGGATGAGCAGCTTACCTCACTAGCGATAACAACACAACCCTTGACGAAGAGGCCTATCTCCGTCGCCATACGCACACACACACACCAAAAGAAAGAGAAGAAGAAAGAGACAAGATCTCTCCCTCTTTTCTTGGTCCAAGCAATCTATTTTCTACGGAGAAACAAGAGGTGGCGGCTAGGGTTTGAAAACCTAATAAGGTAAAAAATTAAGAAAGAAAAAAAAATATATTTAATAAAAAGGAAAGGTTTCTTTTCCTCGTCCGTAACCTCCACGCATGCAAAATAAAAGAATTAAATAAAAAAAATGTGTGGGGCCCACAACTCCTCCCTCCTAGTTTAGTCCTCTAAACTCTTACACGATCGAGATGAAAGATCACAGGTATCTTTCTCATCTCGACTCTAACTCCCATGTCGCTTCACGCTTTCGAATGATTGCTCCACTTTCGAACCTTTCACATAAGGAATGATCAAATCTTCTTAAAGCTTGCTCTTTGAAGTCCGACGATACTTCGCGGGCGCTCACGTATGTCATATCATTGTTGAGTTCAAAGTCGAAAGCTGACATTACATGATCGGGATTTGCGATGAACTTTTTCAAAGCATAGAAAATGTGGAACACATTATGCACACGGAAAGAGCAAATGGCGGTAGTCGGTACTGCCACTCCACCAATGCTGCTCTAAAATCTCAAATGGGCCCGATAAATCGAGGTGCAGAGCTCCCTCCTACAGCAGGCTGAGATTACTCCTTTGGTTGGGCGACCCTCAAGAACACATGATCTCCACTTCAAAATTCTAAACTTCTTCTCTGTTATCGGCCCTTAACTCTTACATCTACTCTGCGACCGGCTAGCTGTAAGCGATCTCCGATCAATCGGGACTTTCTCTCAGCAGTCGTTTGCACAATCTTTGGCCCGACAATCTTCTACTCTCCTCGTCATCCACGAAATAGGTGAGTCTCGCATCTCTCCCCGCCATAAAGTGCCTCATAGGGAGCCATACAGATGCTTGCACTGAGTACCCTATTGTTATAAACAAACTCAATCGAAAAGACAGAGTGTCGATCCCATGAACCCCCAAAATCCGGCCAGCCAGGCTGGCTGCAGCATCCTCTAAAATCCGAATCATCCTCTCAGTGCCCACTCGGTTTATGGGGTGAAATCTTTGTCTTGAAAAGTCAACTTAGTTCCCAAGGCCTTGTGCGAAACTTTTTCCCGAGTGGCCTTGCGAACCTAGTGTCCGATCACGACACGATTGAGACAGGGAACACCATGCGACCTCACGATTTGGTCAATGTACATCTCTCTGCTAGCTTTTCCAAAGACAGCCAGATCTTACGCACCAAAAATGTACTGGACTTGGTTAAATCCCATCAACCACTACCACCCACACTACTATCGATTACCTTGTAGGTTCTCGAAAACCAGGACACAAAATCCATCACGATATTCTCTCCACTTCCACTCTCGGATTGGATGGTTGAAGAAATCCCACTGGTCTACGATGCTCCACCTTAACCTCTGACAGCGTTAAACACATGCCACAAAGCGGATCCTCCCGCTTCATGTTATTCCACCCGAAAGTACTCTTGAGATCCCTTGCATTTTAGTGCTTGCCGAGGATGAGTGAATAAGCGGTGTAGTGAGCTTCTTCCATGATTTCCTTCTTTAACTCACGAGTCGATTTGGAACCGAGATCCGATCTCCAAACCTCCTCTGAACCATCGTGGTGGATCCGAGGCGAACTTGAGTGCCTAGCCTATCTCGACGCGAATCTTACGGAAATAGGCATGTCTTAAACACGTAGCTTATACAATTCTCTCCAAGAGCATAGGGCGCACCACTAAACTCGCTCAAATAACCACACCTTAGTAAAATCACATGTAGCTCCATTCTTCTCATATCCTCCGGAGTGGTCTTTGGGATGTAATCAATGCGACTAACTCTTGCTAGAAGACTTTCTACGCTTGAGTGCGTCGGCCGCTACATTTGCACTTCCCGGGATGATAACTAATAGTCGAGATCATAATCCTCTAGCAACTCGAGCCCATCTCCTTTTGTCTCATTATTCGACTCTTTCTTGGTGAAAATGTATTTAAGAGCTCTTGTGATACAGTAAACACCTCACAAGTCTCTCCATACAAATAATCCGCCAAATCTTGGAGGCGAAGATCGCTGCTATTAACTCTCGGTCATGAGTGGGATAGTTCACTCAGAATAGCTATTCGCTGGATGCATAAAGCCACCACATGACCACTGCATCAATACACCCAGTCCGGTTTTACAAGCATCGCTGTAAATAGTAAACCCTTCACGGGAGGCGGAAGTGTGAGGCATAGGTGCAGAGCACTCAACGATGCTTCAACTCTTGGAAACTACTGCTCAGCTGGTCGAGACCCATCGAAATTTTGTTTCTTTCACTGCTAAGCTTTGTTAATGGTCTTTCGCTAAGGCCGAGAACCTTCCACAAAACTAGCCTATAGTAACCAGCTAACCCCAAAAAGCTCACGAACCTGACATCACACTAGTTGGCCTCTTCCATTCAACAATTGACTCAACCTTCTTAGGATCGACGGAAATCCCATCTTTGGTTATCACAGTGACCAAGAAAAGCTATCTGTCCGGCCCGAACTCACACTTAGAAATTTTGCAAACAATTTCCTCTCTCTCCAAGATGCCCAGTACAATCCTCAAGTGTTCTTTTTATGTTCTTCCCGGCTCTTGAATACACCGAATATCATCGATAAACACCTACGACGAACCCTATCCAAGAAGTGTGGAAGGTCCGATTCATCAAATCCATAAAAGCCGCAGGAGCATTTGTCAACCGAAAGGCATCACAAGGAACTCATAATGCCCATAACGAAAGTGCGAAATGCGGATTTGGACACATCTTCGGCTTAATCTTCAACTGGTGGTATCCGGATCGAAGATCAATCTTGAAAAATATCTACGTGAACCTTATGGCCGATCAAAAGATCATCTATCCGTGGTAGTGGATACGGTTCTTCACTATCACCTTGATCGACTCCGATAATCTATGCACTAACCGCAAACTACCATCCTTCTTCTTAACAAACAACACTGAGCACCCCACGGAGAAACACTAGGGGCGATGAATCCCTTCTCCAGTAATTCCTCAAGTTGCTTCTTTAACTCCTTCATTTCTGCAGGTGCCATCCTAGAAGGCTTCAACAAATCATACGGTGTATTTTTTGGGTATATATAAATTTTTTTTAAAATCTTCCAATTATAATATTAAATTTTTATACATGTGCACCTTTTGAACTATTTATAAAATAAAATATGTTATTTATATTATTATATTTATATTCTTGATAAAGATATATCATACGATTGAAAATTTGAATTATTTACATGGGAATTAATAAACTACAAAATAGTTAGTAATGTAGGACAGGCCAAAAATGTAAAAGGAAAGAAGTTTGACAGACAAACATGAAAAGATATATATATTTTTTTTAATATCAACTTCACATTGGAAGAATGATATGTATTTCTCTTACCAATCTAAAGGTTAAGGGATTAACTTTATTTTTTAAATATTAATTGAGGTGACTTACTTAAACGTCTTATAATATATATATATATATATCCATGGGCCAAGCCGGGCCGGGTTTTATCCATAATTACTAAAATGCAAGCTTGTTAAGCCTGCCCTCTTAGTCGTGGCCTATAACCCTGCCGAACGCCCAAATTTAATGATCTCTCACACAAGCCCGCATGACCCGCCTAAATAGGTTTTTCATCAAATAATATATAAGTTATAAAAAAACTTAACAATAATATTAATATGTGAATATGACAAAATATTATTCTACATAACACTTAAAAATTAAAATACCAAATGCAAATATTTATACAATTATAAGAATTAAAATTCAAACTATTATAATCAATGACAATTAACAATAAATATATATCATATAAGGATATACAAAACTAATTAATAAATAATCAATGGAAATTCAAACCATTATATATATAAGTATATACAAAACTAATTAATAAATATATTTTATAATTCGGGCCGGGCAGGACCTGGTCTGGCTTTTAACAATGAAAACTAAACCCTGCTCATTTTTAAAATGGGCTTATTTTTTTATTCAAAGCCCGGACATTGGGCCTTATATATTTGTCTAAGCCCTCCTATTTTTCGTGCGGGCCTTCGGACTTAGACGGGTAGCCCGGCCCTTGGACAGGTCTAATATATATATAATTCTACAAGTTTCCAATAAAAATATACATGTAAAAAACCCAGTCTCCGTAAATTTTTTTTTTTGTTACCCAAACACTCATTCTGTAAGAATAAAATATACCATAATTTCTGTAATAATCACTTGCACTTCCTACATAATAAAATTATGTCATATTTTTTTTATTTTACAGCCAAACAGGCCCTAAAATAAAATTCTTCCCTTGATAGTTTGTTTGACTTAAAAATAATTAAAAAAACCTACTAGGCAGTGGGTTGGCTTGTTTAGAAAAATTCATTTTTCTTATTCTTTATTTTTATTTATCTTGGTTATTTTTTTTTAATACATCAACATTTAAAAATTGATCAATTTTATTTATTTATATTTTTTTTTGAAAATTATGTCATTATAACCAGTTTATGGTGTAACGTTATTATGTAGAAAAAATAAAAAAAATCTTGTTAGATAAGCTTTGCCAGAAGTGGGAGATATGAGGAGTGTATAAATTTATGGATTAAAAAAATAAATAGTTTAAAAAATTATATCATTTCAGTACTTAATAATTTTAATCATTTAAATATTTCACAAAAACTCATCACTCTGAGCCTAAGGTGGTTATTGTGGATTAACGCCTATTTTTAACAGTGTTTATTTTAATTATTTCATTTTTTTATTTTCCTTGTAATAATCTTTAATGTCTGACTCTCTCACGTGTTAACATCAACAAAATGATGTAATAATCTTTTTAAAACATTTTTATTTTTATTTATGAATTATAATTAGTGGAAATTGCCAAAAAAACCCCATAAGTTTGCAATATTGCCAAAAACACCTCTTTAATTTGAAAATTCCGAAAAACCCCTTTTTTTTTAAACTCAATGTTTTCCAAACGCCCAACCCATGTAACGATGGTTAACGGAGTTATTTTTAAATTTTATGGACGGAATTGCCCTTGCATGGGAAGTCGTGGCACTTCAACCATTTCGGCGGTTTAAGAGGAAGTGGGGGGTTTTTTCTTAGGGTAACCCGAAGAGACGACTTTACTGGAGCCGTATACTTGTTTTTTCTCAACTCAGCTTTTTCCTTTCCGAAGTTGTCTCTACCGGCACATCCTCTGTAATTTCAGCTTTTCCCTTTCCAACGGTGTCTCGAAGGAGAAGTCCCGCGCAAGTATTCAACATTTCATCAGTTTGTAATCTAAGGTATTGATTATGGTTTTATGTTAACTATTCTGTTATAAAGAAAAATTTTTCGGTTTTGTTTTGTGGTTCTGTTTTTATTGGAAGATATTGAAGTCTGCAGGGGGATTTCTCAGTTGGGATTTTGTTAGTCTGCAAGGAGATTTCTCGGCTAGGGTTTTGTTTTTTTGTTTTACATTTTCGTTTGTGTACACGATCGAAATAGTTTTTCGATTGTTATGATTTGTGTAATGTTTATAATGTACGTTTCCCCTTTTATTTGATATGATTGCGGTTTTACAAATGAGGTTTACGTTTAAGAAATGAGAGGTTACCATTTAAATTTTGTTGTCTCTGTTTAAATATTATTGTCTTTGTTTAAGAAAATAAGTCACTGTTTAACAAGTGATATCTCTGTTTAAATATTGAGAGGTTACCGTTTAAAACCTTATATTTTCGCTTAAAAATTTGTGAATACTGCTGAATGTGTTTTTATTGTCGCAGGCTTGTGATTATGGCGGTCAACCTAGTTAATGGGCAATGCTACTTGGCACCGGTAGTGGAAACCTTGGCTGAATTAAAAGTTCACATAACCCCTTGACACTGGGAGATCACCCGAAGGACACCGTTTGCAGCATTTACTGAGCTGGAAGTTGTATTCCAAGAGAGTGCCCTTCTTGATTCTTTATTGCAAAGGTATGATGGGTGCACCAATAAATTCAGGATCGGGTAAAGTCTGCTGAGTTTCAGGCCTGAAGATATGGCCCTCATTCTTGGTATGCGTTGTGATGGAGACGCAGTCATGTTTCAGAAAAAGAAAGCACGCTCAGCTTTCGAAGAGAGGTATTTATCAAAAACCTACGAGAGACATAGAGACTCCATCAAGAGTGCTCTTGAGCAACTTGTTGGACAGAGGGGAGAAGAAGAAAATTTTGCCAAACTTCTTATGGTGTTCCTCATGGGTACAATCCTCTCCCCAAATACTTCATGCTCGATTTCGAACTGGATCGTTGATTATGTCGATGATCTACGGCATGGGAGGCGTCTCGCATAGGCGCGAGCGGCAGCGTAAGTGGCTTATAGAGGACATTCGACAAAGGGCGCTTTCGAGTGCAGGAGTTAGATCTTGGGGGAATAAGACCAATATAGGGGTATATTAAGGGTTGCTCTGTCATGTGCGAACATTTGGTTTCTAGGTGGCCGGAGCCGGAAGAAAGTCCGTTTCGGGAAGACCTCAATGATCTTTGTGCTATGATGAAAGTAGTTCTGGGAAGCACGACGATAGAAAGCAGTTTGTCATCTCTTGAAGGAAAAGAGAGTAGTACATCGTCAACAATGTGTTTATGACGATTAGTGTTTCACGTATAGAATTTAGCGTTTAACAGTGTTTATTTTCTGTTTAAAAGTATTCTTAGAAGTTTAAACATTTTGTTTTCCGTTTAAAAATATGCGATAACGTTTAAATATGTACATTAAATGTTTAAATATATTTGTTATTATTTTAAAAGCTGAATGATTTCGTTTGAGATTATTTGGTTTACATATATTAGTTTCTGAAATTTGGTCGGCGAATGCTAATGAAGATTATATTTGTTTGGAGGCAACCGCGGGGTGGATGCTATTACTCCGGAACCACTTGCTCGAAGGTAAGATGAGAAACCGACCTCTTGATTTCTGCAGCTTAGCCTCGTTCTCCTACTTCGATTAGCGCGCGTACGTATTCCTCGGCCTTGAGAGCCTTCCCCTATCCGGCTCGATTACAGCGACCCAGGGTGACTACTAACAGCGATGGTCTCCCTATCGTCTCGGCCCCCTCACCCGATGGTACTAGCGTGATGTCATTGCCGCTCTTACGTAGCGTGCGAGATATTGTTGGCCAAAGGTTACGCTCGGCGTCGCTCAGTTGAGTATTGGAGCGAGTGGTCGCGATCAGCTGTCCCGTCCTCAAACAAATGAAGCACGGGGACGGACAGGCGTCGAAATTTTTATGATGGCGACTACATCGGGATGAGCCGTTCCAAAGGCGACCACGATTCGAAGAGACTTGCAAAAAGAGAAAACAATAATACCTCTGTCTCCACCATTTGGCGAAGAAAGCAACAACATCACCATAGGCTGTGATCTTTGTTATTGAGTAGGTCGCCAGTTGATTACATGGCCGATCGCGGTGGAGAAGATCGTAGATGATGTTGCCATTGTCAGCGGTTGATAAGATCGTGACTCATTTGTCATCGAAATCCCGTCGCGGTGGAGCCGGCGCTCGGCAGTCTCGGCGTTGAAGATGGACACTATCCCGTCGCGGTGGAACTAGCTAAAGGGTGTGTCTCCGGGTTGATCTCTTTGTTGCGTAGGCGTGAGTGAGAGATCGTTGACTTTGTTGTCGGCGAAAACATGGCGACAGTGGAACCCGGTCGGCGATTACGCATCGGCGAGACAAAATCCCGACAACAAGAAGCATGTAAGGATCAGTCTCCGGCTGATGTTGTCGTTGTGCCGCATCGAGGATGATCTTTCTGCTGGTCTTGAACACGAGACAGACCGAAATCAACACTCGATTGCCGCATGATGATCCTAAAATAGCTATTGATGAGGGGCAAGGAAACGTCACCGAACAAGCAACGAGAGATATGATCCTTGCCAATCAACAATATGAAAAAGTTTGGAAATACTTTGTTCCAAAGAAGAAAAAATACGTTGGACAATAGCGTCTCAACAAATTCGAGCAGGAGTTGATAAGGATCTTCCTCAACTGCTCTATGGACAAGTAAGTTTGAAGTTTTTATGTTATTGTTTAAATTTGTATGTTAACATTTAATTTATATACTTACCATTTAAATATGTATAATATCATTTAAATATTTGCTATATCGTTTAAATATTTGCTACATAGTTTAAATATTTGCTATATAGTTTAAATATTTACAATGCCGTTTAATAATATTGGTTACCGTTTAAACGTAGGACTGTCGTGTGGATGAATGATTTTCTCAGCACCACACGGGCTAGACTATTCACGCTGCTTGAGGGGAAGGAGATGGTTTCAGACGATGTGATGGACGCTTTCATATGCATAATACAAAAGTCGCTGAGTAGAGTACCATATCCTTATAAGAAGCGTGCCTCCATCACACGACTACTGGCTCTGTTTATGTCAAAGCAAGATGACGCGTCTGACACGACTTTCGCTATGATCGGAGATGTCGCGTGCAAGTTGCATGATGTTGACATTGTCATCCTCCCGATAATCATAAATGGCTACTTCCATGTCATGGTCCTTGACAATAACAAACAAGAATACAAGCATTATTCTTCATGCGAAAGTGTGGAGTACGACAAAGACGCCTTAGAAATGGTAAGTTCTTTGCTAAATAGAGTTTGACTAATAGTGTTTGGTAAATAATCGGTATTCTAATATCAAATTGTATACCTCAACAGCGTAATCTATTCGACACGTGTATCGATATGGAGTTCGTCGAGACGTTGACCACAAAGTACCCCACTAGTCCATGACATGGAAACCCCACGACAAAAAAGAGGAAGTGTCGACTGCGCCGTCTATGTCATGCAGTTTATAAAATAATTACTCAAAGATGAAAACATACTGACTACATGAGCGAGCGTTCCTTATCCCGAGATTAAAGTATGTTGCCCGCATACTTAAGGAAGGGAGGCGGTAGGCATCAACTGAGAAGGGGGTCTTCGACTGCGGGAAATAGAATTGCCATGATCTTGTTTGTTTTCAAATGTAATTCAATGATGTCGTTATAAATTTAAATTTAATTCATTGTTTATGAAGAACATGACAAATTATTTTTCAATATAAATTAACTAGTATGTATACTTATGTAATTTACTTTCTTTGTTTAACTTTCAATTTTATTATTTAAATATTAGTGTTTAAGCTTAAAATAAAGTAGTCACTGTTTAAACAAACAACGTAGGATACTATGTTAAAATAAAGTAGTCTCTGTTTAAGCAAACAGTGTCTCTATTTAAATAATTGTGTTACCTACTAAAATAAAAGTTTCTCTTTTTAAATATCAAAAGTTGGGACACAATTAAGTTTGTTTTTATTAAAATTTGTTTATTTACTGATGCCTAGTCGTGACGAGTTTCATTACAAGATACTGCGATTGTGGCCGGGAGCCAGTGGCGGTGAGCTGCGATGTAACTCCACGGACCTCGAAACACTTGTGACTCGATCTTCTTTTCGTCTAGGATGCCGGGTTGCCTTCTCTTCGCGAGTGATCGCGAGGCCAGATTCACAATTTCCTTACGTAGGCTTATCGTACGTCGGGTATGGGGAATATAGCTTCTTTATCACTGAGTTTGTAATTGTCTACGGTGAAGTAGCCGCTAATAAATAGATGAACATTGGTGTATATGCGCATTGTTACAGCATAGCGTGTTTACGGGGATACCATAAACTTGCTATACGTGACATGGGCATGTTCGATGGCAAGATCTCTGAGTTCTTTGCCTTTAGTCGATCACTTTATAACGATCATTGACACAATGACCAACACGAAGATTTCGGCTATCCTAAACAATTATCTCTACCTTCAAATGTATGTCCGGCCATAAGTAGGTCTCGCATTTGTTCGCTTGTTCACGGCAGTTGCATAACATGTGCATCAACTTGTTGTACAACGTAGAACATGAACACTTAAACAAGGTTAAGCAAAGACATTGATAGTTAAAGAGAAACACATTTTGTTAAATAGTAGGATAATAAGTTAAACGATGAGGTATATATATATATATTTAAACACAGAATGATATTTGTACATTTCTGAAATGAGTTAAAGGATAAGACCAATTATTAAGAGTAATGGAACATTCGAATACCTTATGGAGTCGACCATTTTTAAATCATTGGTAAAATCTGAGGAGCTTCTTTGATCCAAGCATTGAATGACTACTGTGATATTTGAATACATCTCACCCCTAGCGTTCACCTCTCGAGCAGGATAATTCGACGATGTGCCATATCCGGTTATTAATCAACCCGGTGATGGGCTTTGGGTGATGTGGCATGCGGATTCATTCATAATATCATCGAATTCTTTAGCGTAGATGCCCGCATGATCGAAAGTATATGACCGGCACTTCTCCCTCGATGCCTTCCCAAGTCTAGCGTTGGCTTTTCATAAAATTGGCCTCCAAGTGTCGAAGGCGGTATGCCATGTGGAGAAGAAGGGAAGACTCTATGATAAGCGTTCATGAGGCCCTTGGACACATCCACCACGAATGTAATTATCTCATGATAATCACCTTCCTTGTATAAAGCATCACCTAACGGCTATGAACCAAGTCAATTGGCATCGGTCTCGTTGTCGACAATACCAGAAAGCGGCGTGGAAAAAAATCATTGTTTCCATCTTTGCACATGCGCACCGATAAAAAGTACGATATTTTTCCAAGGAGGTGGGTATCATCGAGAAACAACGGTTTGCCTACAAGCCCTCTTGAATCCTCTGATACACGCTCACGAAAGAAAAGAATGCACATTTAAAAGCGCTCACCATCTCTTTCCACGATCGCTAATCTTTGCCGAGGTTTATCTCGACCACCATATCCACGTATCAAAGCAACAAATCGTAGGCTGGAGATGTCATTTGTTATCGAGGACCACCGGGCAGTACTATTTTTCCCAACCAAGCTTTGCTTGTATGGAATGTGGACACCATGTTCCCCTAACATGTTCTTCTGAATGTCGATGGCTTTGTAAAAGGGCCGGTCCTTGAGCTTTTGAATCACTCGTGCGCTTACCCATTTTTTTGATGCTATTGGATGTGAAGCCGATCCTATTCCACCACCGCAAGTGTGTGACAGGTTGATTGTCTTGATTACGAAAGTATTTTTTTATTATATTCTTTTGATGCATGAAGGCGCCATTGACAACCAGCGACGTAGCACTCCACAATCCTGCGGTGTTTTCGTTCTTTATGAATTTGAAGTTAAAATTACATTTGATTGCAAAAATTTGAAGTGCATCCACGAAATGTTCAGCGCCTTCAAAACATTGTCCGATATTCAACGACAACACTTTAGAATGATCGACAAGGAAGGAAGGTATCCACAGCGTTAGAGTCGCCATGGGGTTGGCCAGGGGGCGCTCGCGAGAATCAATTCACGCCAACACTTGATGTAAGCGAAAAAGATGAATATTTTAGCGGAGACATAATGTGTTTAAATGATAACTTCAAAATTTAAACATTAATTCAAATATTTAAATCTTGACGAAATAAATTAAGCGAAGAAGATAAAGTTTAAATGTAAGCGCAATATATTTTACGAGAGGCTATCGAAAGTTAAACGCTAATGAACTTATACAACTAGATAAACATAAAAGAGAAGAATCTTACAATGAGAAAAACTCAATTTCAGTAAGAATCGACAATGGGGCATCGTCTTTCTCGACAACAAGATCAACGACAACACATTTGAAGATGGTGTGTACGTGACACATTTGCTGGAAGTCAACATTGTTTTCTATTGGACAAACCATTTTATATCCATCCGGTGTGATAAACTTCACCCTGCCACCGGAAACATCGAGACCCTATCGCTCACATATCTCAGTTAACACCGACTCCCAAGAAGTCAGCACCGTGAACATTAATACTCTTCCCTCCCCGTTGTATCTAGCAATACCACAAAAACTCTCTATAATATAACGACAGAACTCGAATCGAATAAACCAAATAAGGAGAAGAAGAAGAAGAGAAGAAGAAGATGTAAAGAGTCTTCTAAACTTTGTTTCACAAAAAACATGCAGAAAAGCAAACAAAAAAAGTGCATAATTGTATGCATAAAGGTCAGACATGATGTGATTGGGCGGTATTTTTCCCTCCATCACAAGGGCAAAAAAAGAATTTCATAACATGGACCCACTTGAGTGACCGATAAGGGGTAATCTCGAGAGACAATCATTACTGGCACTGGTTATATTTTTATTTCTCTTTCCACCTCTTCAGGTTTTCTTTTCGGCTGGGCATCCTTGTCTCGAAGTTCTTCTTCACTTTCCATCATTGTCTCGAAGAAGTATTCTGCATTTCATTAGTTTGTAGTGTGTTTATGGTTTTTTTTTAAACTGATGGAATGATCTGCGGCCGCTCATTTCATAGCGGCCTGAAGTGGTGATGGAGGGGCGTCCCTGGCGGCCGCTCTGCTGCAAGCAAAAATCGCGCCGGGAAGAAAGCAAGCGGCGATAGAAGCCATATTGTCGTCGTTCGAAGGAAAAAGCGATAAATCATGAATCTGTTTAAACTTCAAACTTTTATGTTTAAAACATGTCATTTAGTATTTAAAGTATCGGTTCACTATTTAACTATTTTGTCTATAATTTAAACACATATGTAAACCGTTTAAATTTTTTCATTTAACTGTTTAAAATTATATGTTATTGTTTAAATTGAATGCGCCTTCAACGCCGTTCACTTAATGACACCCCTCCCCCGACGACAACATCCCCTTTATTCATGACACTGATACCGTGTACAAAACATTGTATCTCATTTAAATATAACTGAAGTTGTTTAAATATCATTTTCATTTGTTTGATTTCTAAGTTTGATATGAATGGGCGCAAGTTAGTCACAAGTGGCTGATAGAGGATGTCCCATGGCGGCCTTTCATTGCCATGCGAGATGCGCTAGGAAGAATCTGGCGATGATAGAAGCCATATTATCGTCGCTTTCGAAGGAAAAGAGGCGATAAATCATGAGCCTACTGTTTTAAATTTCAAAGCTTTTATATTTAAAAACATGTGATTTAGTGTTTAAACTATCGATTCACTATTTAAATATTTTTGTCTATCATTTAAAAAAACATATGTAAACCGTTTAAATATTTTTGATTTAGCTATTTAAAAATATATATTATTGTTTTAAATTGAATGCACCCTAGACGCTTAATGACACCCCTTCCCCCGACGGTAACATCCCCTTTATTCACGACACTAATACCGTGTAAATAACATTGTATCTCATTTAATTATAACTGATGTTGTTTAAATAACATTTTCATTATTTGATTTCTAAGTTTACATGTTCAAACAAAAATTGTCCCACATGTTTAAATATCATTGTTTTTGGTTTTAAATACCGTTGTCATTGATTAAATAATAAGCGTTTTTGTTTAACTTTTTTTGTTTATTTAAGCGATTGTTTTTGTTTTCAAAATGTTTAAGTACAGACGTTGAGGAGAGTGTCTCTGTTTAAATATCAAAAAGTACTCGAAATAAGTTTGTTTTCATTTTAAAATATTTAAACATTTATAATGCCTACTCGGAAGTCGGACACTTGCGACTCGATCCTCTTTCGTCTATTAAAAACGACGAACATGAAGATTTCGGTTTTCCTCAACAAGTATCTCTACGCTTGAATGTTTATGCAGGCGTAATTAGGTCTCCCATTTGTTCTCTTGCTCACGGCGGTTGGATAACATCGCATCTCGACTTGAGACACAGTACAATGTAGAACCTGAACAATTAAACAAGGTTAAGCGAAGACAATGATATTTAAATAGAAGAATTATATTTAAACTATAATATTAGAAGTTAAGCGAAGAGTGAGACAATTAAGCGTGAAGCCAATGAGTATGCATGCAGTGAAAAGCTTTTTAAAGGATAAGAACAATTCTCAGTGATCGACATCGACTCCAGTCTTAAAGGATGACTCATGGTCGATCCTCCTACAGAAGAATCCTCATGATCAAGCAGATAAGTGAAAACTTTCTTTTCTTCTTTGAAGTAGAAATGCCAGCAATTGCTTGCCCTCAGATCCTCATTGGAGAATCTTCCGCATTCGGTCGATTATGCGGGCGTTCGAGCTTGGGCAAGAAAAGATGGTTGAACTTGTTGTGATTGTGGTGATTGATTCTCGAGAAGAGGATGATCATGAGGGCGTCGCTTTATGATTGAGGCGAATATCACGGACACATGAAGATGAAACTCATCCAAAAAGTAGAGGAGGAGGAGGGAGGAGGGCCGAGGGGCGAGGGAGGGAGGAGGGTGTCCGAGGAAGGGTGCTTCCTTCTCAGTTTATGGTGTGAAGTCCACAAGCCGGTTGAGGGCTTCGGATCAAGAGATCACGGGGGACATGAAAGCTTGGCGATAGCGAGGAATGGGTCTTCCAATATTTATGTTAAATTTTTAGAAAAATTTAATGGGACGTCATTAATTCTTGTGCACTGGATACCATAAGCGCTTTTCATACCTTTTTGCTAACACTTGGTTTAAACGAAAAAGATCAATATTTTAAGCAGATAAGTAAAGTGTTTAAATGATAAAGTAAAAAGTTAAACCTTAACACAAATATTTAAACATAGACAAAAGAAATTAAGCGGAGAAGACAGATGTTTAAATTTAAGCGTAATATATTTAAACATATACTTACGCTGATTAAACAATAATTAACTTATACAACCAAACAAACATAAAAAGAGAAGAACTTTACTAATAGAAAGGGAACTCGTTTTTAGTAGGATTCGACAATGGCGCATAAATGCATGCTCGACGATAAGATCGAGTGCATGCACATTTGAAGATGAAGTACATTAGCGCATCCATTTGGAAGTCGACCTAGTTTTCTATTGGACGACCATTTTATATCCATCGAGTGTGATGAAACTTGCTACAACAGAGAAATATCGAGGCCCAATCTCTCACATATCTTAGCTAACACCCGAGTCCCCAGAGTCGCCGTAGTGAACATTAACCTCGAGATCGAAGAAATTCTCACCTTATCGGAGGCAGTGATTGGTCAGACAAACCAAATGAGTGAGTAGAAGAAAAAGAAGAAGATGTGATGAGCCTTCCAAAACTTTATTTGATAAAAAGTAGCAGAAGGCAAAAGATACAAAATTGTATGTATAAAGGTCGGACATGATGTGATTAGGCGGTTTTTTCCCACCATTTTCAAGGAGAAATTTCATAACATGGACCCATTTAAAATGAGAGTAGGGGGTAAAAGGGAACTTAAACAATAACGGAAGGGTTGTCCGGGGTTTGCCAAAATTGGAGAGGCTGTTTAGGAATATTTGAAATTTACGAGGGATAAACATTAATTTTCCGTTATAATTATTCAAAAATTTTATTTTAAAAAATGAAATAGAAAATTACATCGCCAAGCTATCATTTTGTTATTAATTATTAAAACGGACAAAAATATATTTTAATTTGTTTACAAATGTTAAATAACTTAAATCCCTCGAAAAACATAATAAATGTTATTCCTATCATTTTACACATCATTCCCGTGGATAATTTGCATGGAAAAAATATTAAATAAGTGTTAAATTTTTCAAAATGGCCCAACTAGAGGACTAAGTGGGTGCATTTTTAAAAATAGAGAGATTAGTTAGGAGCATTTTTAACAAAATGGGCATATTTTTAAAAGTAAAGAGACTAATTGGGAGTATTTAGAGCGGAGGATGAGCGAAAAGAAAAAAGTACCATAAAAGCTATTTTTAGTGATTATACAAAATTCAATCCATTCACATATTTCCACCTAAAAAATAACACTAAGGGCCTGTTTGGGTACCACCAAATTCCATAGGAATGGTGGTCAATTCTATGTAATTTAATATTACTTAGGAAATTAAAGAAATGGGTGTTTGGATATACATGTTACAATTACTATGGAATCATATGATTCCATAGTAATTTTATAATGAGGTGGGACCAAAATATTTTTTTCCCTTCGTTTTTCGGGCTGGGCACTGTAATTGGGTGTTTGTGGCTGTAGGAGAATGGAAAGGGATAAGGAAGATGTTTTGCCTCATCTCCAGCGCAACTCTGCCTCCGTTGGCAGGTGAACCCCATTCTTCCAATCCTCCCCGTGGACGCACGGCTGTAGAAGGACTTAGTGCATCCGACGAGCAAGAAGCATTCATCGAAAGGTTCGAGTGAAGTAAGAACTCTGCCCATCCTCAACGGTGTTGGCCGGGCTAAGAGCTTGCTTGGCGAAAGCAACGAATCCACTACTGGGAACCAGGAATCTGGGAGCTTCTTCGCCGTCACCTTCGAAGGAGGCTTGGAAACCGGCCCCCTGTTCACCAACTGGGCCTTGTTGCCCTACAAAGGGCACAAGCACCGAGCACTGTGATGTCCTCGGCACAAGCTTGTCGGGGCTTCTGACCCGGGAGGATGAGTGAACTGCTCTTTAATGATGTCTGAGTTTCTTGCCTTTTCTTTTATTTTTCAGAAGCTATTCTTTCATAGTTTTGAGCCATTGTCTGAGTTTTCAAGGGTATTGTATTGAGCTGGTATTTATAGTTTGAATGATGTTTTTAGTTCCTGTAATGTTGAGATGTGTTGTTTATTTTTAATCTTAAAAGCTGAAAGCTGGATTTTGAACCATCTTTGGTGATGTGTGCTTGCTGGTTTGTTTATGTTGCTAGCTCATGAAACCAACTATTATTTTTTCAGCAGATGTGTCCAGATTTTCCAGTATGGAATTTTATGATGAAAGACGTAAACATAGTATATGTTTATATAACCATACTGAGACTTGAAATTATTGTTAATGGTGGAACCTAGATTATGATTATAAAAGTGCTATACCATGTTTATGATGGGAAATAGAACAAATTGGTTTCAACAATGACTGAAAGCTACATGACTAGAAAGCTACAGCTAAGCATATACTGCATTTTAAGAATGATTTAATCCTTGTTTGCCTTAAATGAAGAAGGACGAATTAGAAGAAGAAAGGATTTGATAAACTTTTTCGTTTTCAAATTTAAATTTCTATGGAAAAAATTCTTGTGTCAAACACCATTTTTGTAAGAATACTGTCAATAAACTCTGCTGAGAATCAGTTTTTGAATCCTATGAAATAAAATTCCTAAAAAAAATTTTATTATGCATCCAAACAGGGCCTAACACATGACTCAACCCTCTCATCACTTTGTTCAAGATGAAGTGTTATACACGTGGCACAATCCAATTGGTCATCACACGCGTCCACCCGCCAATGCATCGCTCAGCTCTCATCGCAGCAAAATAAAAATCCAAACAAAAACGCCGAAAACCAAACCATCGTCCTTGTCGCGTCTCCCTCTCGATCAGCAGCAAGAGATCCCTCGATCTCGATCCACCGGGGAGCAATGCGGCGAATCCTTCTCCTCCTCGTCGCTGTGCTCGTCCTCATCGCTTCTCCCGCTAGGGCACTTTATTCAGCATCCTCCCCCGTTCTCCAACTCAATCCCTCCAATTTCAAATCCAAGGTTTGCAATCTTAGATCTGAGATCCGTTTGAGTTTTAATCTTTGGATTCCTAACCATTTGGATCGCAGGTGTTGAATTCGAATGGAGTTGTGCTTATTGAGTTCTTTGCGCCGTGAGTGTAGGCGCACTGTCCGGGCTCTGACGCCCACTTGGGAGAGGGCTGCCACCGTCTTGAAAGGCGTCGTCACCGTCGCCGCCCTTGATGCCGATGCTCCTGGAGTCTCTCGCTCAGGTTCGGTGATAGAATCTTTCTCTTTCGTAATTATTCAAGTGATTTGATCTGCTTTGCTTTTGGGTTTTTTGCAATTGGTAGTGTTTGTGTCAATGTGTTATTAGCTGCTAGAATTTTGTATATTTATTGGCGTCTCTTTTTCGTCAGTCCTGGTTTTGGATAATTTATTTCTTTTTGATTAAATTGATGAAATGATTTCGTTAAGGCTAAAATCAGTGGATTATATGACCATGTGAATGAATCGTATGTTTACTTTTTAGTCCTTGATAAGCACCCAAGTGCCTGATGCGTCAAGCTTGTACAATTAAGTTGGTTTCTTCTGTGATTCTATACCTTTACTGCACGTTATTATTCTTTTAGAAGTGTTTCATAGAAATTGTAATGCTTGAAATTGTAATGCTTCTGTGGCTTAAGAAGCAACTTCTCAAAATGATCTTTCATCTTGTTGGTTTTTGCAAGTGTGCCAATTGTCAATATTGTATCTTTACATTAAATTTCACAGCCCAAAATATGAAAGTAACTAAAAGGGTTGTGCACGTCTAGTAGCTTCTGTACTTTGTCTGCTTACTTGGGTATTTCAGTAGTTTATAAAATAAAAACTTATGTGACACTATCTTACAATTACAATTACAATTTTTCTTGACAAAACAACATTATCTTACAATTACAATTTTTCTTGATAAAACTTCATGTCTTTGAGGAGATGAAGAGTCTTTGTCATTGATTCTACTAATGCCTTCATTTGTAGCTATTGACCAATCATCTTATGATTTTTTATGCAATCGCCTCTTCACAATATTTCTTGTTAAAAATGTTCTTTCAACATTTGTTGGAACAACAAGTAATATCAAGGTCAATTTCGAAGATACTTTACTAGAGGATATGTAGTATCCTTCTTCAACTTAAATAAGTTTTCTTTCAAGGTCACGAAGTCGTTTAACTTGGAAAAATCATCATTAAAGTGTATATAAATAATGGCAGCACCAATTAATTTACAACTCAATGAGTTTGATTTTGGAACTCATTTTGGTATAATCCTTGCAAGGGATCAACCTATGCTTGTATGAAAGAAAAATTGAGTCACACCTAGCCAATAGCGATATAAAACAATTTGTATAAAGGAAAAATAATCATTTACAAATTAATCTGTTTTCACGCCAGTTGATCTTTTATCCATCTCATATTATATAAAACAATCTAATGCAACTGTGACACTTAAAAATTAATATATAACCTTAGGTCAAAATTTAAAATTTTCTTCTATCTCATAATTTAGAATTTGGATATACCTTCACATATTTGTGTTAATATTGTTCAGGAATATGGAATTAAAGGATTTCCCACAATAAAGGTGTTTTCACCTGGCAAGCCGCCAGTAGATTATCAAGGAGCAAGGGATGTCAAACCTATTGCTGAGTTTGCTCTCCAGCAGGTTTGTGAGAACTTCCACATCAGACCACATCATGTATCATCTTTTTCTTTTTCTTTTTTTTGTTCTTTTGAAGCTCATGAAAATTAAAGGTGTTTCTGCTTTATTCTATAGAATATCGATAATGCTTATCATCATTAAGCGTTTGGTTGCTTTAAAGTTGATCGAGTATGATTGAGTTTCAATTCTGGTTGGCTCTGGTTGCAAGTTTCAGTTATCTAATGTGTTCATTCTTGGGTTAGTAAGACTATCCTTCAACCCAAGTATCCAGCTGACTTTGAATCAGTTCAGTGGACCTGAGTTATGAAATATTGTTTTTGAGTATTTCTAAGTTATTGATCGGCGGCATTCCCTGAAGTTTAAGTAGTTATGTGTTACCAATTATTTTTTTTTTTATAGCACAGAGATATCTTTCATGCTGGATTCTATAATGATGCGTGCCAGAGTTATTATGTCCTTGACAATTAGCAACTTGTGTTTTTATAATGTTTTAACCTTGGTTATTGTTAAGAGTTGGCAGTGCACATTTGTGTGGCAGCAGTGTTATCCCTCTTTCTCAAGTTTTTTTACTTTTCTTTTTTGGATAAATCAAGCAGTGATGATGTTCTTTAAGGGCCTTTTGCATATATAGCCCATAAGATCTCAATTGTAGATGCCTTTGTAAATTTAATTTTAAAATGTTTAATTATTATTAGTATTATTAAAGTCAAAGTTTGGTCAGCTCAAAGAAAAGTTTTCCCTTCACCCAACATTTATTCCCTTAACCCCACATCCTTATCTTGCAACCAAACACCCCCTAGAAATTTATGGTACATAATTCTTATTTGTTTCTACTTAGTATAATCTCTGAGTGTCTAGACATACTGATTCCAGCGAAGAGAAATTTTGACCTGTCGGTGTTGTCTCATCCTCGATCCAGTCATGTAGATTTTATATGCGAGACTGCTCAGTTCAAAACTGTGGTAAGAAACTTATTTTCTTGGTCATTCATGTTCAAGTTGTAAGTTATCCACTTATCTGCGTACATTTCCTACTAATTTTTTGCCAGTGATTTTTGTTCTTATTGCAAGTGAGAGGAAATGATACTTTTCTTAAGTGCAGGTAAAGTCTCTTTTGAAGGAACGGTTAAATGGCAAGGCGACTGGGGATTCAAGTGAAAAAACCACAACAACCGCTTCAGTTGAACTGACTTTCAAGCAACTTTGGTCAACTAGTCATCAAAAGTAAAGAACTCTGGATCGTTGAATTTTTTGCCCCATGGTGAGTCGGTAAAATACGTCTTGATTGGCTCTTTCCTGTTTCCACTATCATTTAATTTGCATGTGCATTATAGCAGAGATTAAAAATGTTACAGAGATAATTTGTGCACACAATGAAGGTTAGGTATAAAACCAATGCGCATTGACCTTTTTACATTTTTATATTTTTCTGCCTTATCTTGCTTCTATTGAGAATGAAGCTGATTGTCGGTTCTTCATTTATGCCAAATTCCAATAAAAGCAATAAAGAATTATCCTTTGTAGTCCTTATGCCAATATAAGACAACACATTGGCCATCAGGCTGTTGATTAAATAATTAGGTGGATAAGGCAAATGTAAATTAGTAATTTAGTTCTTACCAAAGAAAAGGTGCCAAGCGTTTCTGTGGTCAAAATTTCTAATCTTATTAAATAATTGTAAACAATCATGGGCTAAACAATGATCCCATCACCCTGTGAAGATAGGTACTAAAAGTGTTAGAAAGCTGCTTCTAGTAGTTCCACTACCACAATAAAGTGGTATAATGGAGTATGTAGTTTAGGGTCCAAAATGCCTCTATAAGACTTTTTTGAAAGAATAATTTGGATGGATTGCATGGAATAAGTGATTGTGTTAATGGTTCTTTTAATGCCTGACAATATTTCAAATATTTCCTCAAACTTTCTGCCATTTTAAATCACTAACATATTCATGGATTAAAGAGTTGTGTTATACCAATTTATGCTAAGACTAGGATTGCATTGAGTTCCTAGGAATGCTGTTAAAATAAAATAAAATTAAAATAACAAGAATAAAAATCATGTAAAACACCCTGTGACCAAATTGTCTTTTGTTTTCCTTAAAAAACAGATCATGTCTTGTAAAATCTGACATTTGTCAAGCAAATCCTCTTCAAAATGTTAATGGCCTGATATATGAAATATGCCCAATCCCTCCACATCTTATGGATTCACAAAACTATAATTCCCATTTTATATTCATTATGAGTGATGCTAGAGATTTTAAATTATTCAGGAACGCCAAAATGTTAAAGAAAGATTTGATACATGTGCCAATCGAATGATCCAGGACGTGCAACGTACAATATGTGTTTTCAAACAATTGTATCGATGCTGATTTCCAGCTAGATTCACTATTTTTATTTCTTTCAAATTCAAATTCTTTTTTTTTTCCTGATAGAAGGTTAATTCTACTCGGAGTTTTTTCATGTATAGATGGCTGTCAGGCCTTAGCTTTCTAGTCTTCTAGCTATAGGTTTGTCTTAAATAGGCTTTTGTGTTTATTTAAGAATTTATATTTGAAGAATAGTTATTTCTGATTAAGTGGAAACATTTTCTTTTATTAGATAATGGATGACTCGAATGCCTAGGCATCACGAGTGAATTGATTCTTAACCTTAAACAATTGATATTATACTAAGGAGTGGAACATGGTTCATTTGATCTTAGTCAAACATACTACTATTAATAGAAGTGGACATCTTCAGCCAGATGTTTGCTGCTACATATAGTCAATGCTATATTTAGTACAGCAGGCTGCTCTGTTTTTTTTCCTTCCCGTAATATCCAAAAATCTTAATCTGTACAAATTTTCTTTTTCCTCTAGGACTGGAGCAATGCTATATTTGGTGGTACATCAAGTGTACCAGCAACCAACTTACAATATTGATTAATTGAAACTTTGAGCTTATTAATCAAGTGTACCGACAACCAACTCCCAGTATTGATTAGTTGTACATTTTGTTTTTTTGTTTTTTGTTAACCTATCATAAATGTTTATTTTATTTTGGGGAAAATGATAACTAGTTTTTCATTTGGGTATTTGATAGTTCTCAAAGGTTCTTGGATCTTTTGATTAAAGGCCCATAACTTATATTTCTATTAATTCCAAATATTTGTAGTTGTTCTTTTTCCCTTTTTCTAGCATCAACAGTAACTGCTTTTTTTTTGTTCCAGGTGTGGACACTGCAAAAAACTTGCGCCTGAATGGAAGAAAGCATCAAATAACCTGAAGGGGAAGGTGAAACTGGGCCATGTTGACTGTGATGCTGAAAAGGTGAATTGGTTGTTGTTCATGTTGTCAATCAAGTTATTCTTCTTGTGTTTTCTTTGACTCTTTTCCTTCATGTGCAATTTTTGGATACCTTTGTAATATTTTTTTGTGGGAATCACTACAATATATCATAAAGTGAAAAACCAAATAGAAGAATTATTTCATGGATTGCATATAATTGCATTGATGTATTACAGTTCTATCTACTGCTTAAGGACAAATAATTCCATTACAGTAGTCATTTACATATGCAAATCAATTAAACATGAACCTTAAGGTAGTAATGCAAAAGATTCTACATAAACTATATCAATGTTCACCAGAATTCAATCTACAGAAAATTAATAAGAATTACATGCTAGAACTTACCAGAATATTAAACTGCGTGCCATCTCCTGCTGATGTGTATTAATAAGAATTACATGCTAGAACTTACCAGAATATTAAACTGCGTGCCATCTCCTGCTGATGTGTACTCCTACATGAGGTGCTTAAACTTTGCAGTTTTGCCTATAGGTGATCATTGTTGTATTGACTCTAGATTCATCTGTTGCTGCTTATTCTGTGTAAGGCCTGAATGATTTTTTTCGCTAAGGTTCCCTCTGTAGAAAGAACTTGCTAAATTCATTACAAAAGTGGCTGTTGGGTAAAAGTCCAACAGGTCAAAATCTGACATAGTCTATGATAAAATAGCCCATCTGATCCTCCCAGGCCAGATCATTTTGTAATTTGCAATTTAATGGTTTAATACCTGGTTGCGTCGAACCTGCACCCTCCACAATCAGATGCATGCCAAATGAGGACCAAAGGCATATCATATGGAAAATGTTCTGTTCATCTTGAACGTCTATATGTGTTAAAATTTCAGATTACTAGTAGACTCTATGGATCTCTCTATTGAATGTTTATGTTTATTTATGCTTCTATTCTATGTACTTACTAACATTATGTGGTTAATCAGTCCTTGATGAGCAGGTTCAATGTGCAAGGTTTCCCTACGATTTTGGTATTTGGTGCTGACAAGGATAGCCCATATCCTTATGAGGGGGCAAGAGTTGCTTCTGCAATAGAGTCATTTGCACTTGAGCAGCTGGATACAAACGCTCCTCCGCCTGAAGTTTCTGAGTTGACTGGGCCAGTAAGTTCTTATCATTTCTTGCCATTTGATTATCAAGTGGCATTTATGTGATATGAGTACAAGACTCGTCTTATTTGTTACTCTGTCTGTAGGATGTGATGACAGACAAGTGTGCTTCTTCTGCCATATGTTTTGTTGCTTTTCTCCCTGACATCTTGGACTCCAAAGCTGAGGGAAGGAATAAGTACCTCAATCTTCTATTATCAGTGGCTGAAAAATTTAAGAAGAGTCCTTATAGGTCAGTGTGGATTCTGACCACCTTTATTTAACTCTATTATGCGGTATTATGCTTGTTTGGTTTTCATCCAATTTGAAAATTCTGAGTTCTGAAGTATATTCACACATTAAAGATTCTCCTTTTGATATTAATCATATGAAATAGTGTTTGATTTGTTGCTTAAATGTTAGCCAATCATATTTGCTAAGTTTTTCACCTTTATATTCATTTTAAGGTAATACTTAATGAAGAATGTTATAAGAATCTGGACAACATGTTGATTTTCATGTCAAAGAATATTGTTATATACTTGACTGTACTGATTTTTTTGGCAAGATTTTAATGATTGCCTCTGTAAACAAATTTTAATTTTCATTGTGAAGAACATTGCTATCTTAAAGCCTCTGCTCTACTCAAGGTTTTTAATGAGGTAATAATGATTGTTTCATGTCCTTGTTGTGCATCCCTTTTAATATGCCATCCAGCCTCTCTTATTTGTTTTAGCTGACAAGCAATTATTGCCATGCCTATTAAATTTTTTCTGTTTGCATGTCATTTCACCAATTTGTCAAGTTTTTTGAAGATTATAAATTTCCAAGTATGGCAACAGTTTGTCGAACTTTGAATGTTACAAAAACATCAGGATTGTGCTTTTAATATGGACTGGGTTTTTATAAAGTTTGTATACAATCTTTGTTGTGCATAAGCATGCTATCATTCTAAAGTCATTGTTCACCCCAAGTTTTGCGCCAATGACAATGCATTCATATCTCATATGATTTTCTTCGGTTGTTGCTTACACTCCCAGAGCTGAGATTTTGTGGAGATGTGTGGTATTCCAAGCCGTAAACTGTAGGATTAATTTTCCTTCAGGCCTTCCCTCCATTGCTGATTGCCTATTTTCTTGGTTTCTTTTGTCAGATTAAGCCATTAAGGTCTAATTTTAAGTTTAAATGTTTCTTGATGAAAATCTCCCTGTAAAAGGATTTGGTCTTGATGAATAAAAATTGATTGTCGGAACTCCTAGACGCTTGGTTTTTGTAAATGGTTTCCAAAATTAGATCTATAGCATCTTTACGTCGACCCATCTAAATTTCACTGACTATAAAAAATATTACTCTCTCAAAATATTACAAACCTCACGCCACTTATTTGGCCAGGTGGTCAAATTCAACATTTAAATTGTTTTAGTAGTGTCCCAGTGGATTGGTCATCAGTAAATAATGCTGTATGGATCCTGAGCTTACCTTTAGGAAATGCAGCAATGTTGGCAAGTGAAATCAGCCAAAATGAATCACCAACTGGATCATTCTTGCCTTTAATACAAGTATGATCATTTAATTTCCTTTTAACATTTTGGGCTTTAAGGCTTATTAGGTATCCCTACCTGCTAGGTGGGCATAAATTTCTAGACAGGCCCACTCTTCATTTGATGTAACTTTAGATTCTGGTGTCGTACTGATGATGGAAACTCAAAGCTGTCTAAATTCGGAGCATTTCCTTCTTGACTTTGGATATTGCTAGGTAATGATTAATACAAATTATCATGATCGAGTTCATGGATATACTATGGATTTTCATACTCTTGGGTATAAGCAATCTGCATAATAGTGTAATGGAATGAGTTAACTATAATGACATTTAATTGAAATGGTATTAAGGTAATGGAGGAATTTAACAGTAGTCTTTCAACTTTATCAAATAGTAGAAGTTCATACTGAAATATCCTTAACAATGATGCTTTGAACTTCTGTGGGGCATTGGATATTCGCTACCATGCTTCATTAATAGTGTAACATGACTGGTTCTGAATTTGCCTGATTGCAGCTTTGTCTGGACATCTGCTGGGAAGCAAGTTGACCTCGAGAAAAAAGTTGCTGTTGGTGGCTATGGCTACCCAGCTTTGGTAGCATTGAATGTGAAGAAAGGCGCATATGCTCCTCTTCGCAGTGCATTTGAGCTTGACCAAATTATGTAAGAAGTTTAATGGCTTAATTTGCACTTCTTTTATGTATTCACTATTTAATCGTTTTTGTTTGTGTAGTTATTATTATACTTTTTTTAAAAATGTTTTGTTGCCATATAACTAATAAAAGGGTACATGTTTCAGTGAATTCATGAAGGAAGCAGGCCGTGGTGGCAAAGGGAACCTTCCCTTAGAAACTTCACCTACCATTGTCGAGACAGAACCATGGGATGGAAAGGATGGCCAGATTTTTGAAGGCGATGAATTCTCACTTGAAGAGCTAATGGGAGGTGAAGAGGCAACTGACAAAGATGAGCTATAACAACCGATTCATAGAATAAAGGAACAAATTTGGCTGAGATGTATTTTTAGTGTTAAAATTGAACAAGCTTTAGAATCCTGTGTTCAACGTGGTTCACAAGAGCTGTTCCTCGGATGTTGTTTGGATAGTTTAGACGTATTTAATGTGTCCTCTTTATGGAATATAAACAATATTGCAACATGGAAAACTGTTTTTGTGAAGATAATAAGTTATGCTAATTATCATGGTCTTAATTCTTAAGTGTTGAACTTTCATATTTGGAACACTTGATTGGTCATTAGAGCAATGATGTGGCTCGATAGTGGCTAAAACTCTGTGAAACGTGTAACGCTATACTCATTAGAATTAATGGGCATCACTGCATTTGTTTCCTGTTACGGTGTATTCTGAAGTTGTCTGTTTTTCTTTGTGAATTTCTGCATAAACTGAGCACTCCTTCATGTATAATCACTCAATAAGTAGTATGCGACTGTTTCCAAAGATATAATTCAGCGGCCAAGTTTGGCTTATATTGCAGAATTTTTTTTTCCCAATTTTGTGCATATATTTCCGCAACAATCATATTTATGTATATTTATTGTTATAGGTAAAAATTTAATATATATATATTTATATATATTTAGAAGTTATATAAAGTAACGATCAGTAATAATCAGAAATATACAACATTAACAGAATATGTTAGTGACGCATAAGACAATTAATTGTTATGTAACATGTTTAAATTTCCTAGATGAGAACACCCATGATCATGTATGGATTGACTTGATAACAGTCACCGCAAGGTGGGAAATCAAGCTCTCATTGAACCACTCTAGTGATCAAGGTTAATATTTTTAATAGCAATAAATATTATTCAAATATATACATACTTAAGTTATTCTACTGTTGGGTTACAAAGTCAGACATAGAGGATTATTAGTTATAGATCCCCTAAAACTAACTGCATTTCAGTTAGACACAACTAACAAAGTTTATAGTTGCATGTTTGGTTTAATAAACTTAGGTAGCGTTTGGTTAGATGTAGTTGAAAATACAGTATATTTTCAATCACAGTGTAGTTGTAAATTCTGGAGTTGAAAATGCAGGAGAATCAAATTTTGGTGTTTGGTTGACTGTAATTGAAAATGCTGGATTTCAAAATTTTGTGTTTGTTTGGGAGGATTTGTAAATCTCGATTTTGAAAACATGTGTTTGGTTGGATGTATTTGTAGGATATAAACACCCTTGCTAAGGATACTTCACCTTGGTTATTATTAAATTTAATTAATTATAAATACACAATTAATTGTTATTAATAGTAACCAAAATAATTATGCATATAATTGCTTAATTTAATATAAATTTATGTCTTCATTACAAATTATTGTTATTTTTTATAATTATAAAAAATATATTACACTATTTATAATTTTTTATATTGATAAAAATATAATAGTAACCATTTATTATTAAGATAAAATAATATCATGATTTTATTTTTATTTTATTTATATATAAATTTATTAGAAAGTCTCACGTGACACCACGTGCGAGACTTTCTATGGAAATCCCAAATGCGGGAGATTAAATTACGGCCGATTTGGACGTAGTTTGAAAACTAACCAAATCCATCTACACTGCATTTCTAACTACTTTCAAATTCTCAAATCCAACCAAACAAACATCAGATTTTGAAATTTTTTGTAATTACAATTACATGTAGTTTTATATCCTGCCAAACAAACACACCCTTAATGGAGATTGATTGGAACTCTGCTATACTCACTGGTTTATGTTAGAAATGATTACTAGAATATTTTCTTCTTGTTAAGATTTTGTCACATAGGATAGCTTGGACTTGATTTATTAGTTGTCTTAAATTTGATTTATTAATTTTGTCTATTTATATTCAATATAAGTCTATCAAAGACTTGTGCAATAAAATCCTATTTCTTAGGATGGAGTTTTCCCTTTTCTTTTATTTTTTATTATTTTATTTAAATTTTACCATAGTATCAGTGAGGATTCTTGATCTTAAGGAAATCTAATGCTGCTGCAGTTGATCTCACCATCGTTCCTTTTTCTTATTGGATATAAAAGATAGATATTGCCTTCATTTATGTGCATTATTTTATTTTTTTAAAATTACAAGGTTGGACAAACCATTCACGTCAACCAATATTGTGTGTGAGAGAGAGTTGATCTCTCAACCTCTCACTTATCAAGGCAAAGAGTTACCATCCTCGTGATGTGAAGGTTGTGTGCATCTTTTGTTAGCCAAGGTTTGCATTTTATTCTCTCTTTTGGTGGATTTTTGACATTAAATCTTGAGGGAGAAGAAGGGAGTGCCAAAAAATTCAATGGTTAATAATTAAAATCTCATGCAAATGTCAGATATTTTTTATATCCCATTGAACAACCTTACAAGTATATATACAACTATAGACAACAGTAACTGATATGTACAATAATACAGACAATAATACATAGTTTTCAGTTACACATATTTTAGGCTATAATGGTTGTAATAGTTGTAATAGTAGATTATTTTACTCCTCTAACAGAAACTAGATATTAAATAGATGGACAGAAAAATTTTTACATATCTAAAATTGTGAGTGATGTTCTTTTAACATCACAAAATCCTCAATAATTGAATCCAAATTAAATGTCTTCGCAATTTCTCTTTCGATGAAGGCCACTAAAGTTTTCAAGAGAAAGTCATCTTCAATCTTGTTTCGTAGCTTGTCTTGATGTTCTTTATAGTAGAAAAGTATTGCTCATTAGTTGTTATAGAAAATGGAAGATTAAAACAAGTCATATCAATATGTTAAGAATGTCTTTAAATTTCTTGTCTCTTTTAAAATAATGCACAACTGTGGCAGGTAAGATAGATTTTGCAGCTTCTCATCATTTTGCATATCATATTCAAAAAGCTTTAGTTCAAACTTCAAGTTCAAGATCTCTTGCTCACTAAAATTAGGAGGGTAATACTTATTTGTAAAGGTGATTTTTTTTTCAATATTAGAAGATTTATACTTTTTCCTTGGATCCAAAGGCGTAATAAGTGTCAAAAGATCTATGGCTTGCACATTGAGTCTACTCTGCAATTGAAATCCAATGACTTTATTAAATATGTCAAAATGATAGTGATGCTCTATAGTGATTTGGCTTTGTTGGTGTTGGTGTGATACCTTGCCTCTCACTCTCCTTCTTGTTTACTATGGTCAACTACAAGAGACATGAATTAACAAAAGGTATAATATCCGAATTGGTCCCTCCACTCTTCTCTTTTTTTTTTTTGGTCCCTCTACTCAAAAATGCTTCAGTAGTCCCTCTACTCTTGAAAATGGTTCTACTTAGTCCCTTCTACTCTAAAATAGGCCAATTATTGGCTGTATTTTTAAGAGTAGAGAAACTAGATGAGAAGAGATTAAGGGTAGAGGGACTAAATTGGGTCATTTTCAAGAGTAGAGGGATTAGTGGGGCGCATTTCTGAGTAGAGGGACAAAAAGAGAAGAGAGAGAAAAGTAGAGGGACTAGTTCGGGTATTATACCATTAACAAAACTTGGGCATCATTTTGAGCTCTTAAACACCCTTATTTTCCCTACGAAAACTTTACATAAATTCTCTCAAAATGCAAGAATAAAAGGGATACTAAATACTAGAGCTGTTCATAGGCTGGGCCAGGCCAAGTTCGGGCCTAGTTGAGTCTATAATAACTAAAAATCAAGCTTGTCCAACCCCGGCCTGGCCCAATAATACAGGCCTTAACTTTTGCCAGAACCCTCTCATATTTGATGACCTTTAACCAAAACTTGCCCAAGCCCGCCCAAATAGGTTTTTCATCTAATAATATATAAGTTATAAAAAAATTTATATGTGAACATGACCAAATATTATTTTACAAAACACATTAAAATTAAAATATCAATGCATAACTTTATTCAATCACAAAAACTAAAATTTAAACCATTATAATCAATGGCAATTAACAATAAATATATATTATATAAGTATATACAAAACTAATTAATAAATAATTAATGGAAATTCAAACCATTTTATATATAAAAGTATATACAAAACTAATTAATAAATATATTTTATAATTCGGGCTAGGACTAGGCTTTTAACAATAAAACCAAACCAGACCCTTTTTTAAAATGGGCTCTTTTTTTTTGTCCAAGGCACGGTCATAGGGCCTTATATATTTGTCCAAGTCCTCCCAATTTTCGGGCTGGCCTTTGGGCTTGGGCGGGTAACCCGGCCCTTAGTTAGGTCTACTCAATACCATGGATGTAATGATAAGGATTAAAAACTCAAACAAGGCTTCAAATAAACAAACCATTACGAAGGCTTTGAAAACAAGCTTCGAAGGAATGACATGAGGGTTGAAGAACTATTTCAAGAGCTAAAAAAACACATTTAGACAAAAGGAGATGCATACCTTAACAAATTTAATGAAAGGAATGGAAACTTGCATTCTAAATTCAAATCAAACAAAATTGGACAAAGATTAGGAGATATTTGGCCATTAGAGTGAAAAGAGAAGAATTGGGAATCTTAGCCTCTAAGAAAAAGTTGAATTCAAAGAGAAGGATAAAAATTTAAGGGAAAATAACCCATTTACCCCTATAACCTCAACATATCAAATATAATGACATGGAATTCAATGAATGACTAAGTTACCCTCATGCTTTTGAAATATGGACTAGAATGAATAAGCATTTGGCAAAAGAAAACAATGCCTTTTCATATTCAATAAAAAGAAAAAGATGAGTAAGCTTGGGTGATAATTACTCAAATGACCCCCAATAACCCAAGAAACGACGTGAAAACCCGCTACCTTTATAACTACCAAAGAAGAGTAAATAGGAAGGAGAGTGAGAGGCAACGTATCACATTCCACACCCCCCTTACAAAAAAATTGTTTCCTAGTACAGTCAGCTTGCTAGCATAGCTACTGGATATGAGGATGTGCTTGTATCTTTGTTCCGAAGTTTAAGGTGAATTTTTTGGGTTATATTTTCATTATATGTAAATCCAGGTTTACCTTTCGGTAACAAAGGTGTGGGTGATAGTTGATCCTGCCTAATTTGTTGTGGCGGTTGCCACGTGCTTGACTATGGGTCAGGGCATGACAGTTGGCGTCGCCATTTACCAAATTGAGAACTCAAACCTTGATCATACAAATCATGCTTTTCACAAAATGATAACACATTCAAATCGTGCTTTTTAGAAAATGATAACACATTCTCAAGCAACCTATTCCAACCTTCTTCTCTCAATTTCTGAATCGATATTTTTTTACTTGAAAACAAATGCATAGTATTCAAAATGTCTTGAGACTTTTGTTGCAACGCTTGGTATATTATATTAGTAATGGCCATGATTTTTTTCATTAAATGAAAAATAAAAATGAATTCAAATGATTGAATCATAATCAAAACAACACTAGCACACTTTCTTTGTGAAAAAGTAAATCCATTTTTTTTAAATATTTTGAAGCACCGAACAAGTAGCATCATATATTCTTATAAGATTGCATATAGAATAAAAATAAGAACCCCAATAAATATTAGCTACTTGTTTTAAAGTGCTAATTATTGCCACCTTTTGTGGTTACAAGCTCATAAATAATTAGCATGGGATTAATGTTAGCTGCTTAAGCAACTTGCAATTCTTCACGACATTTATGTAAGGCATCAACAGAAGTTATAATAAAAATAAAATAATTAAAAAACTCATGAATTGAATGTACCTCTTTAGATGTAGCAACTAAAGCTAGTTGTCATCAATGAGGTAAATAATGTACATAATAAGCAGACCACAAGAGTGCAATTACTTACTTTGAGTTAGTAACAGTCATTTTTGTATTGAAGATCTTGAATACTTAAATACAATTAGCGTCGAAACACCCGGTTCAACAAATCTATGAACACCGCCGGAGCATTAGTGAGCCCAAACAGCATCACTAGAAACTTATAGTGTCCATATTGCGTACGGAAAGCAATCTTCGGGATGTCCTCGCCCTTGATTCGAACCTGATGATACCCAGACTGCAGATCAATCTTGGAGAAGACTTGAGTTCCATGCAACTGGTCCATGAGATCATCAATCCTCGGCAAAGGGTACTTATTCTTGACTGTCACTTTGTTCAACTCACGGTAGTCAATACACAATCTCAGAGATCCATCTTTCTTTTCGACAAACAACATTAGGGCTCCCCAAGGTGACATGCTTCTTCGAATGAACCCTTTCTCCAACAGCTCCTCCAGTTGCTTCTTTAGTTCCTTCAACTCAGTAGGTGCCATCCGGTATGGTGCCTTGGATAAAAGAGTTGTGCCTGGAGCCAAGTCGATGGCAAATTCCACCTCTCTCACAGGGGGTAATCCGGGAAGATCCTCAGGAAAAACAACAGAGAACTCACTGACAATTGGTGCATTTGATACTGCGTAACCAGTGCAGGGTGGCCTCTGAGACAGAGTCTAGAAAACCAACACAACCACTACTGATCAGTTTTTGAGCCTACAGGGAAAAGATCTCCTAAGCTAGGGTGTACCCTTTACTGCCACTGAAGGTAAATTCTTCCTAGTCGGGAAAACAAAAGTGCACCTTCTTCCTATGACAATCAACTGCAACGTATACTAAAGAAAGCCAGTCCATGCTGAGAATGACATCATAGTCTCCCAGCTCCATCAGGTGCAAATCAGCAAAAAACTCCCATCCCTCAATCAGAATAGAATAAGCTAGTGCTAACCGATTAACAGTTCTTACCACTCTAACAGGAGTAGCAATGCACAAGGCATGTGGCAAATTAGTAACACATAAAGAATTCTTACGGGCAAAAGATGACGATACAAAAGAGTGCATAACACCAGATCAAATATAGCACACGCATAGTAGGAATGCACAGAAATAATACCTGCCATAACATTATGGGATACCTGAGCGTCCTCCAGTGTCTGTGCAAAGACTCGGTCCTGAGTCACTAGCCTACCATGGAATACTGGGCAAGAAGAGGAAGAAGGTTGGTCTGCCATGGGCCCTTTCCTCTTACTATACCTCGAGGCACTCTGCTGAGAACATCATGGAGTATCTATCTGTTGTGACCCACCAGATGACCTGGGGTGCTCAACTGTCTCACCCTGAATCTGCGGACACTGAGCTACAAAATGCTCCCGATTGCCACATCTAAAACACGTGCCGGATCTCCTCAGCAACACTGCCAGCTGAGCTCCTATCTCTTGAGGATGGCGTCCCCCACAAGTAGGACACTGAATCTCCTGAGCAACACTACCAGCTAAGCCCCTACCACCACAACTAGGTGACGAAGCAGGGGGCCGACTGTAAGGTCGTGATCGATGTTTCCGTCTAGAATGCCCAAAACTACTCCTGGAAGACTGACTCTTTCGAGGCTTCCGACCCCGGTTTCGATGCTGCTCCAGCTTGCCTAGGTCCTGTGTCTCCTGCCAGGTAATCTCCAGATCCTTGGCAATATCGACTACCTCAGCATTAGATAGCCTCAGGAATGGTATAACAGCTCACCGGATGTGATTCTTCAGTCCCTCTGCAAAATGATGAGATTTATTGTTTTCATCTTCTACTAAAGACAGAGAAAACTGTAACAACCTGTCAAACTTTGCTTTATACTCTTCAACAGTCATTAATCCCTGTTTCAGATTTATGAACTGCCTCTCCATCTGAGCTTGATGGCTCAACGGGAAGTACTTGTCATAAAAGGCTTCTTTGGACTGCTCCCAGGTCTTGAAAACATTTTCTCTGTTGAGGCACAGTTCGTTCTCGAACCACTAGGTTGCACTGTCTCTAAGGATGTATGAAGCCAGTCTAACCTTGTCTTCATCAGGCTTTGCATAGCCCGAAAGGTCCTCCTCACTATCTGCCTAACCCAATACTTAGCCACCGTCGGACCCCTCGAACGGTGGCGGTACGTGCTTTCCAAACTCTGTTAGTAGATCCCGACTGCCTCTAGAAGTATGCTGATGGCGCTGGTTACACATCATTGGCATCATCTCTCTGTCAGCCTATCAGAGTAGCTAGATCCGGTTGTTCTTCATGTTGCCCTTCATTATCTAAGGCTGGTCAAGAGCCTCCTACTCCCAGATCATGGGCTCTTGGGTTGGGGTTGCATTCTTCTGCAAAGTCACCCTCTACCTCTAGGCATGATTTCTGCAGCTTAGAAGACAGACAGAACTTTAGAACAAAGTTACACTACCTAGACCTACTCTCAGAAAGAACTTTTGAAGATTTACAAAATTATAAATCAGAAGGGTGACATTTGACTGCAGCTCTGATACTACTTTTAATTTGTCATGACGCAAACCCAAAGCCGGGCCCACTGATAGATCGGTTGCATCCAACAGGGGTGGCCCCACTGGGTGTAAGGCCTCAGATCTCGGATTCGATCAGAGTCAACCCCAACAAGCATAATAGAAACAACAATGCAATAGAAATACAAATAAAAAGTAATAGTAAACAGACATAACTCGAACACGAGCTTTAACAGCCCTACAGAAGTACAAAGTGCCATGCTTACAGTTTGAAAACCAAACTACAGACATAATACAAATCTTGCTCACATAGGAAAATACTAGCTCAAAGCTTTTTACAACAACAAAATTGAGGATCTAGTTACGATTGGAAATAAACTTTTGGATCTTTATCCATAGATCCTTTACTCATACTTAATACTCATACTTATTCTTCAAAATATGTTCCCATCTGGGACAAATCCAGTTGTCCAAACCCTGCTATATGGCCTCCACAATCACTCTCTTTTCTCTCCTGATAATCAAAGCGAAGAAGCCTTGTTGATCATTTTTCACCCCTTCCAGCGAAACAAAAAACCGAATTGAAGCAGTCTTGGTAGTATAGCTGAAACTCGATGTCTTGGCGACCGATCAACTCCCACAGCTTCTCGTAAGGTATTCGTCATAGGTATTCAAACCAGAAGACCAGGACGGGCAATACCAATGATAAGGGAATCCGGACATACCAAGGCTGGTAGTCTCAAACGAGCACAAACACCATCATCTTCTCAACCCACCACATCATAGCCTCTCTTGGTTCATAATTGTCCTTGTGCATGGTCTTTGTGGGCATGTGTCCCCCCTTAGGCCACACCAAAATCCATTTTTCTAATCCGCATAGTGACAAGTAGAATTGAACAAGGTTAGCCTTAATGAAGACACTAAGCTTCAATTATTGCAGCTCCATAGAAGCACTAACCTGCCGAGAAGATCTAGAATTTAAAGGGATAATGGCTCATAAGTGGGGACAGCTTGAGGGTTTCCAATGATTAGTCAAAACCTGTCGACAAGGTAGCAGCTATTACAGGAGTGAAGAAAAAGAATAGTGAGTGTACTCAAGTTGAAAAAAGATTCAACAAAAGAACTAGTGAGACTGTGTGAAGAGGGGTCAAGCACTTGTAAGTGAGTGAGAAAACCGAGTGACGGTGAGACACTGCTTCCAAGTGACACCAACAAGAAATTAATACCAATGAACAAACACGTCACCATCACAAGTTATACTAGTCCATAAACAGTATACAGTGCTGCTAGAGCTCCAGTTCTCCAACACATTCAAAGGATCATCATAGAATGAAGCTTTCACTTGTAAAAGATTATTGGCAAAGAATTTGAAGAAAATTGAAATAGTCAGAAGATTAACCATTGTTACAAGGAGGACAAAGCTTGCTATGATGTTGATTGTTTGCATGCATACATGCATTGCATTGCGTGGGAGTTGATAGTGTGAAGCTTTAAAGCTTTATCATCTCCAGAGGATGATAGCAAGAAAGCATTCATGAGAGGGTAGAGAAGGAGATTTTGAGAGGATGAAGAAGTAAGGGCGGAGGAGGGACGGGGAGGTCTCTAGATGGGAGTAGAACCAGGCTAAGGGGTTGAGGCGGTATGGAGGGGAAAGTGGATAGAGGATGATGATGAGGGCATTTATGGGAGCTCTTAAGTGATTTAGAATTTATTTATTTATTTTTATTAATATTATATTTGATAAAATTCCATGTAAACACAAACAAACACAAACAAACACAAACAAACCCAAGATAGTCCCTGTACTTTTCTCACTCTGCCTCTTTAGTACTTTTTTATTAATATTGTATTTGATAAAGGCTTAAATTAATGTGGAAGGACTAAAGAGGCAGAGTGAGAAAAGTACATGGACTATCTTGGGTATTACACATAAATATAAAACTATACATGTATGTATAACATACATAGCAAGTGGGACATTTTTCAACTTTTGAGGGTGTTGTACGGTCCACCTCTAATTCTCTCATTAATGTGAGTGCTTATTATCTACTTGCTCATGCAAGCTCCTGTCTGCAAGTGTGTTTGCTTCATGAAAAGACCTCTATCATGCGCCATTACTTTGATTCCATCCTTTAATCGATCACATTTTTATTACTTTCTCAAAGTTGGAATTGCATGCTTCATGTTAAAAAGGTGTAAAAATGATTATTAAAAATATCATCTTCTAGTTTAGATTTTATTTTACTGGACATTCTATTGTTTTAGATTTGATTTATCATCTTCTAGTTTAGACTTGTGAATTATCTGAAAGGAGTTTTTTAATTATTTATTATATTTTATCAGTCTAAATTGGTCAAAAAGGAAGAGAACCATTAATTACATGATGTAATGTTTAGCTGTAAGGAGCAACTCCGAACTGGTGTTGGACTTGAGAAGAAGATGAGAAGATGGTTACGTTACTTGCATGATGGCTTGTGATCTTATTGATAGGCTCCAACTTGGTGAAGAAGAAGGAGGTCTAGACAATGGCCTGATCTTCACGGCGTAGGATCTAGGTTAAGGGATAACTAGCTACGAACAGCTAGGGATGGATGTGACCCATACATTGGGGAGAGACGATCTGAAGCTTCAAGAACTCTGACCTGCTGTCCGAACAATCGCAGAACCACAAACCAGAAACTAATCCACACAAAACGCCCAAAAGCGTAGAGCATGAATTAGGAGAAAGCAAAACTTTCCTCTTGCGAATCCGTGAGAACTCACAAGAACAATGGTAGTAACTCAACACTTATTTTGTGAATAATAATCAAAGTTCCATCTTTCAAAAGAGAAGGTATTAGGCTATTTATAGCCAACTTAAACTTGGGATACAAGAAAAATATCTTTTTAAAATTGGCCAGGGAATCAATCTAAAAGTAGAAAATGAAAATTCGCTAGGAAAACAATCTAAAAATAGAAAAATAAAATTGGGTAGAAAATCAATCTAAATATGGGAATAGTATCCCGTGGGTACTATAGCACGTGAAGATGGCAAGAGAATCTCTCCACTATTAATCTTGGAAATACTTGATTTCCTGGTTGATTAGGATTTGATTTTGTTTCCTTGAAGAAATTGTGTTGGTTTAGGATAGAGATATTTTGGGTTGATTTATCATAAAAGGAAACCATATCTCCCTTTGTTTGCGTGGGGCCAGCGAAGATAGGCACAGTTTTCTTCTTGGATGTTCATGTAAGTGTGATGAGGACCACCTGTGGCGTAGCTCCAAATGCTTCTCTCTTGCTATCCTTTTATTTGACTAAGTTTGAAATTATGCCCTCACTTTGGTACACCTAATTACAATTAAGGTAGAACAAATTGGAAACACCGCCATATCAATGTAATTTAAAAATAAGCTTAAGTAAGCGTTCACCGATTTTGGATTTGTTTAGCACGGCTTCGTGTAATTGGTCCTTGATATGCTGCTTCCTCTTCTATGCCAACTGAAGTATTACTATTCATAGGTGGTGTAGTTGGCATGGGCATGATGTCCTCATCATCTTCCTCCTCTTGAAAAGGAGTCATCCTCGACTTGAGTGAACCAAAGAAAGATGAAAGGTCGATCTTGTAAGCATTATCGCAGGAAGCTCGATCTTGTTAACATTGTCATTGATCTTCTCAAGCACCCAGAATGGCCCATCAACTCACCGTTGTAACTTGCACTTTTGCTGCGTCAGAAAATGCTTTTTTCGTAAATATATCCACACTAGGTAGCCTGGCTCAAACAACATCTTCTTCTTTCCTTTGCTCGCTCGCTTTTCATACTGCTGAGTAATCTTCTCGATGTTTTCTTTTGTCTTTTCATGTATTTTCTTCACAAATTCTACTCGCTTTCTTGCATCCATATTAGCTTGTTCCTGCAAGAGCAAAGGTAAAAGATCTATAGGGACAGTAGGTTTAAAACCATATACAATTTTGAATGGACAAAATTTAGTGGTAGAATGTATCGCTCTGTTATATGCGAATTCGACATGTGGTAGACACTCCTCCCACTTCTTCTTTAAAATTGTTTTTAATATCATGGATAGTGTGCAGTTCACAACTTCTGTTTGCTCATTTGTCTGAGGTGACACATAGTGGAGAATAATAGCTTGGTTCCTAGCTTCCCCCACAAGGTTTTCCAAAAATAGCTTAAGAACTTGGTATCACGATCTGAGACAATGGTTCGTGGCACACCATGTAGTTGCACCACTTCCCTGAAAAATAGATCAGCGACATGTGAAGCATCATCGCTCTTATGACAAGGAATAAAATAAGCCATCTTGGTAAACCTATCAACTACCACAAATATAGAATTCCTTCCCCTCTTAGTCCATGGTAATCCAAGAACAAAATCCATAGAAATATCTTCCCACGGTACACTAGGAATAGGTAAGGGAGTATATAATCCATGAGGGTTTAAACAAGACTTAGCTTTGTGGCATGTCTCGCATTGCTGCCAATAACGCTCAATGTCACGACTCATTTTTGGCCAAAAGAAGTGGTCAGCCAGAACGTTTTCTATCTTCTTGGAACCAAAGTGGCAAATTAGGCCACCTCCATAAGCTTCCTGCAAGAGTATTAAGCAAAAAAGAGCAATCTGGTGTACACAATTTGTTAGCTCGAAACAAGAAACCATCATGCAAGTGAAACTTTTCCCAATGTTTTTCTGTACTACATTTAGAGTAGGGTTCAAAAAAGTATGAATCTTTAGTATATAACTCTTTAATGCTTTCTAAACCCAGAACTTTAGCATCTAGTTGGGACATCAAAGCATGTTGCCTAGACAACGCATCAGCTACAAGGTTATTCTTCCCTTTCTTGTACTTGACAATGTAAGGAAAAGACTCGATGAACTCACTCCATTTTACATGTCTATGGTTTAGTTTTAATTGACCCTTAAGATGCTTCAATGATTCATGGTTAGAATGTGTCACAAATTCTTTAGGCCATAAGAAATATTGCCATGTTTCCAAAGCCCTCACAAGCGCATACAACTTCCTATCATAAATAGAATAATTGAGAGCTGAACGACTTAACTTCTACTAAAATAAGCAATGGGCCTACCTTCTTGCATAAGCACCCCGCCAATACGTACACCACTTGCATCACAGTCTATTTCAAAAGTCTTACAGAAGTTTGGAATTTCTAGTAGTGGTGCTGATGTTAATTTGTCCTTCAATTTTTGAAATGCCTTTTCTTGTGCTTACCCCTATTTGAATGGGAATTCTTTCTTTGTTAATTCATTGATTGGGGCGGTAATGGTGCTGAAATCCTTCACGAACTAATGGTAAAGGCTTGCAAGTCCTAGGAAGCTTCTCACTTGGCTCACATTTTGGGGTGTTGCCCACTCACGCATCGCTTTGATCTTGTCTTCATCTACCTCAACACCTTGAGATGACACCACAAAGCTAAGAAACACAACTTTGTTGGTCCAAAAGGTGCACTTTGCAAAGTTAGCATACAATTGTTCTTTTCTCTAAACAGCAAGTAGGACATCATGTAAATGTTCAATATGATCATCTAAAGACTTGCTAAAAGTTAAGATATCATCAAAGTAGACTACCTCACAAATTTTTCGATGAAGGCTCTAAGTACATGGTTCATCAATCTCATGAAAGTACTAGGTGCATTTGTTAAACCAAAAGGCATGACTAACCATTCATATAATCCAAATTTTGTTTTAAGTGCTGTTTTCCACTCATCACTTCTTTCATTCTAATTTGGTGATAGCCACTATGCAAGTCTATCTTCGAGAAGATAACAGATCCACTAAGTTCATCAAGCATATCATCAAGCCTAGGTATGGGATGCCTATACCTCATAGTTATGTTGTCAATGGCTCTATAATCTATACACATTCTCCAAGAACCATCTTTCTTAGGGACTAAAATAACCGGGACTGCACAAGGTGAGAGACTTTCCCTTACGTAACCTTTGTCGAGTAGTTCTCAAACTTGATGCTAAATTTCTTTTGTTTCCTCCAGATTGGTGCGGTAATGTGGCCGATTAGCAATGGTGCTCCTAGTATCAAATCAAGTTGATGGTCATTTCCTCACTTCGGTGGTAGCCCGGGTTGGACCTCATCAGGGAACACTTCCTCATATGGCTGCAAAAGATCCAAAATAGAACTAGGCAAAGTAGAGGGTAAATATTAGTAGTTAGCAAAACTTTCTTTGTATAGGAGAACAAAGAACATAGAATTGGGTTCTCTCAAAGCCTTCCTGTCCCTTTTCCTAGCCATCATCACTAAACCCTCTTTTTGCGGGGCTTGGTTAATTTAAGATGTGGGGTTTTATTTAGCTTTGGATTCACTCGCTCACTATGGTGGTGGTTCTCACTCAAGTGTTTTGCACACACACACTCTCTCTCTTTTTAGATCATCCATCAATATTTCCTCCGGAGTCATGTGAAGCAAAGAAATGCGCTCTCCTTTTTACATGAAAGTGAGTCGGTAAGCATGATTGCTAATATGGACATCATGATCAAACAACCAAGGGCGTCCCAACAATAATTGGCATGCTTGCATTGGGACAACATCATACTCCACTTGATCATCATACTTCCCAATAAAGAATTGAACCATTACAATGTTGCTAACACGCAACGATCCACAATTATTAAGCCACTACATCTTATATGGACTAGGGTGACGCCGTTGCTTCGACCCCAATCTCTCTACCAAATTTGAACTACCAATATTATTACAGCTACCATTATCAACTATAATACTATATATCTTGTTCTTAATGGTGTCGTGAGTGTTAAAGATGTTATGCCATTGTCCCTTCTCCTCTTCAACAGCATTGACACTCAGCACACGGTGGGAAATAATGCAATCTCCCTCATCAGCTTGAATGCCATAATTAACTTTATCTGCTGGCTCTTTGTGTGCATCACCATCATCTTCGGGGTCACTCTTAGACTTCCACTCACCCTATTCATTAATGAAAAAAGTCCTCCTACTGGGGCACTTGGAAGTAATGCGTTCTTTCCCTTTGAACTAGAAGCACTCTATATCACGGCTGCGAGAAGGCGGTACGGTGAATGTAGAAAAAGATGCAGCAATTGAAGAAGTGGGGCATTGATCACTGTATCCAGAGCTCAACGAAGGTGCTGATGTGGTCAACGTGTGGCCAAGGGTGCGGCAGAGGTGGCCGCTGTCAGCTAAAGAGTAGTGCCACATCCTATGGCACCTTGAGGGCAGCACCAAGTGGGGGTAGCGGGATGATTGGGTATGGTGCGACCCCAATCGCCACGGTATTGTTATTGCACCACCTTCATCACTTGATGTATGAGCTCCTGTAGAGTATTGTATGGGAACATCTCCACTTGATCAGCAATCACACGGTTGAGTCTGCTCAAGAACCTCGACATGTTCACTTCAGCACTTTCTCGCATGTTAGTACTGATCATCAGGACCTCCATCTCCTTATCATATCTATCGACGGTTCTTATCGCTTGAACAAGTCGTTGTCGCCTATTATATAGATCACTTTGGAAGTATGGTTGAACAAAGCGGTGTTGCATAGCCTTCTTCACAAAATCCCATGTACGAATATAGCCATTATACGCAAATAGCCTGTCTTCCTGTAATTGGTTCCACCATGCTAGTGCATAATTGGTAAATTCAAGAGATGCTAGGTCTACCATTTTTTCACTAGAAAAACCATGGATCCTAAAAATTTGATCACACCTCACCTTCCTCTCCAAGTAAACTTCAGGATCCGCTTTGCCACTGAATGGTGGTATGTTCATCTTGATCTTCATCATACTATCAAGATCTTCTATATCTCGTTGGCTATGGGGAAGGCCTTCATCATTGTCACGGCGTGGAAATTGCTGATGTCCATAACCAAAATGACCAGGGTCACGATGGTCATAACGGTCATCAAGCCCACCTCGGGTTGAACACTCTCAGCGAGGACCTGATTAATAGTCTCACGCAGGATGATAGGCTCCAACTTGGTGAACAAGAAGGAGATCTAGATAATGGCCTGATCTCTATGGCGTAGGATCTAGATTAAGGGATAACTAGTTATGAACAGCCGGGGATGGATGCGACCCGTACGTTGGGGAGAGACGATTCAAAGCTTCAAGAACTCTAACCCATTGTCTGACAATCGCAAAACCACAAACCAGAAACTAATCCATACAAAATGCCCAGAAGCATAGAGCACAAATTAGGAGAAAGCCGAAACTTTCCTCTCCCGAATCCATGAGAACTCACAAGAACAATGGTAGTAAGTCAACTCTTATTTCTGAAATAATAACCAAAGTTTTGTCTTTTAAACGAAAAAGGTACAAGGCTAATTATAGCTAACTTAAACTTGGGATATAAGAAAACTATCTTATTAAATTGGCTAGGGAAGCAATCTAAAAATAGAAAATGAAAATTTGTTAGGAAAAAAACAATCTAAAAATTGGAAAATAAAATTGGCTAGAAAATCAATCTAAATATGGGAATAGTAGTACTTGAAGATGGCAGGTGAATCTCTCCACTCTTAATCTTGGAATACATGATTTCCTAGTTGATTGGGATTTGATTTTTTTTTCCTTGCAGAAATTATGTTGGTTTAGGATAGAGATATTTCGGGCTGATTTATCATAAAAGAAAACCACATCTCCCTTTATTTACGTGGGGCCAGCGAAGATAGGCACAATTTTCTTCTTGGATATGCATGTAAGTGTGATGAGGACAACATGTGGTGTAGCTCCAAATGCTTCTCTCTTGCTATCCTCTTATTTTACTAAGTCTGAAATTATGCCCTCACTTCCGATACACCTAAGTACAATTAAGGTAGAAGAAATTTGAAACACCACCATATCAATGTAATTTAAAAATAAGCTTAAGTAAGTGTCCACCGGTTTTGGATTTGTTTAGCACGGCTTCGTGTAATTGGTCCTTGATATGCTACTTTCTCTTCTATACTAGCTGAAGTATTGCTATTTATAGGTGGTGTAGTTGGCATAGGCATGATGTCCTCATCACTTATAGATAAGATGGCCTTAGACATTGCGAGGTCACACAAATGGGTCAACAAGTAGCCCCCAATTGAAAGGAGAAGATCAAAGGGGATGAAACATGGGGAAAGGATCAAGAACACGACTTCGTAATGGGCTTTCTCCTCTATGTTTGTAGCGATGATGGGCATGACTACCTCAAGGAGATATTAGGAAGAGGAAGAACTCTTTATTCTAAAGTAAAACATATATAAATACCTTATATTTTTTCTTCTCTTCTTATAGAACACAACAAACTTTACCCTTTATATAGGCTCTAAAGAAACCTTTCAAATACCAAACTCATAACTCTTATTTAAATATAATTAAAACCATAAATCCTACCTTTTAAAATTTTATAACTCCATAAACCTTTCATATTCTGTAACTCAAAAACTCCTAATATTCTATGACTTTTGAGCTTTCACATTCTGTAACTCGTGAGCATTAATTTGACCCTTCAAATTCTCATTAAAATTTAATGTATTTGTATAATTCAAGAAGTCAAGTTTATACTCCCAACACCCTTACGTAAACTTGATTTTTTATAACTCCACACACCATTTTCAATTTTTGAAAAACATCATACATGAGGGGCTTAATAAAAATATTACTAACATGATCAAGAGATTTCACAAATTTTGAATCAGTGTCATTCCTTTCAATGGCTTGATTTTCTTCATCCGTAGCTTGAATATGGCTCTCATCTTTACTAGCTTCTACAAAATTTAAAGGTTCAACATTTGTAAATAAAAAAATTAATTTAATGTTTTCGTAGATTTCATCAAGGTTGAGTTATCCTAGAGGTCCCAACATTTCTGTTGAAGATGTGGATGATGATGCTTGATAAGATGGAGTCGATAAAGATGGTGACGTGTGATCATTTCTTTCTTCTTGGATAACCTTAAAATCCTTCCATTTGAGTGCTCCAATCCCATGATGCTTCTTCATTTAATTAGACATCTCTGCTAATTATAATCTGTGAACTTCTTGGATCAAACAACTTGTAACCTTTTGTGTTCTCATCATAGATGATGAAGACAAACTTCCTACTTCAATCATCAAGCTTAGACCTTTCTTTCTCCATAACATGCATGTAAGAAATAGAGCCAAAAACTTGTAAGTGTGATACACAAAAAGTCCGCACTCCATGCTTCTTGAGGCGTGACATCCTACAAGCTTCTTGTTGTATTGCGATTTGAGAGATAAACTGCACATATTCGATTCTTTCTATTAGCTACTCCATTTTGTTAGGGGATCTAAGAACTATCAAAGAACTATCAAAGTACGACTGCTTCCATGTAACTCACAAAAATTGTTAAACTTATTAGAAGGAAATTCTTCTCACCTATTAGTTCTTAAGGCTTTGATCTCAAAGCCAATTTCTTTTTTAACCAAAGCTTTAAAATTTCTAAATTCAGACTTGTATTTTACTAAATACACTCATGTTTTTAGGTTATAATCATCAATAATTAGAATGAAATAAAAGCTTTTAATAAGTGATGGAAGGTTGATATGACTGCAAGCATCTGCATGAACCCATTAGACTGGTTTAGTGGCTCTTATAATAGATTGCTTGAGGGCACTTTTCGTTAAATGCTTGCCAAGTACATTGCTGAGAGCGAAGGTAGGCACAACTACCTTAAAGAGATACTAGGAAGAGAAAAAAAGACTTTATTCTAAAGTAAAATGTATAGAAATATATATTTTATATTCTTCACCTCTTATAAAACACATTTAATTTAGTCTTTTATATATGCTTTAACAAAAAACTTTCAAATACCAAACTCTTAATTGCCACATTTAAACCATAATTAACACCATAACTCTTAAAACCTCTCATATTCTATAACTCCAAAACTCTTTATTTTTTATTTATTAAAATATTTAAATTTATTTTTCAAAATCCCCACTTAAACATAAATATTTTATTAAGTTATCTGACACAACCATAACTAATTGGAAAAACACGAATGACATCAGGTGGCCTGGAATCAAATTCTTCATTAGGCTCTCTCTCCTCCATCATCATCTTCAACTTATTCAACTTTTTATTAGCTCTAGTTATGATAGGCTCCAACTTGGTGAAGAAGAAGGAGGTCTAGATGATGGCCCGATCTTCACGGCGTAGGATCTAAGTTGAGGGATAACTAGCTACAAACAGCTGGAGATGGATGCGACCCGTACATTGGGGAGAGATGATATGAAGGTTCAAGAACTCTGACCTGCTGTCCAAACAATCGCAGAAACCACAAACCACAAACTAATCCACACAAAACGCTGGAATCCAGAGCACGAAATTAGGAGAAAGCCGAAACTTTCCTCTCGCAAATTTGTGAGAACTCACAAGAACACTGGTAGTAAGACAACTCTTATTTCATGAATAATAATCAAAGTTTTATCTTTCAAAAGAGAAGGTATAAGGCTATTTATAACCAACTTAAACTTGGGATACAAGAAAATTATCATATTAAAATTGGCTAGGGAACCAATCTAAAAATAGAAAATGAAAATTTGCTAGGAAAATAATATAAAAATAGAAAAACAAAATTGGCTAGAAAATCAATCTAAATATGGGAATAGTATCCCGTGGGTATCATAGAACATGAAGAAGGTAGGCAAATCTCTCCACTCTTAATCTTGGAATACTTGATTTTCTGGTTGATTGAGATTTGATTTTGTTTCCTTCCAAAAATTGGGTTGGTTTAGGAAAGGGATATTTTGGGCTGATTTGTCATAAAAGGATACCACATCTTCCTTTGTTTGCATGAGGCCAGCGAAGATAGGCACAATTTCCTTCTTAGACATGTACATGAGTGTGAGGCCCACATGTGGCGTAGCTCCAAATTCTTCTCTCTTGCTATTCTCTTGTTTGACTAAGTCTGGAATTATATCCTCATTTCCGGTACACCTAAGTACAATTAAGGTAGAAGAAATTGGAAATACCACCACTTCAAATATAATTTAAGAATAAGCTTAAGTTAGCGTTCACTTGGTTTTAGATTTGTTTAGCACGGTTTCGTGTAAATGATCCTTAATATGCTTTCCTCTTCTATACCAGTTGAAGTATTACAATCTGTGGGTGGTATAGTTGGCATGGGAGTGATGTCCTCATTATCCTCTCCTTCTTGAAAAGGAGTTATCCTCGACTTGATTGAACCAAAGAAAGGTGAAAGGTTTGCAATGCTGAAAGTAGCACTAACACCATACTCGCCTGGAAGCTCGATCTTGCACGCATTATCATTGATCTCCCTAAAAAATAGATCAACAACATTTGAAGCATCATCGCTCTTATGACAAGGAATAAAATGAGCCATATTGCAAAACCTATCAACTACCACAAATATAGAATCCCTTCCTTTCTTAGTCCATGGTAATCCAAGAACAAAATCCATAGAAATATCTTCCCACAGTACACTAGGAATAGGTAAGGGAGTATACAATCCATGAGGATTTAAATAAGACTTAGCTTTGTGGCACGTCACACATCGCTGCACTATAGCGCTTAATACCACGCCTTATTTTTGGCCAAAAAAAGTAGTCGGTCAGCACATTTTCTGTCTTCTTCGCACCAAAGTGGCCCATCAGACCACCTCCATGAGCTTTGTACAAGAGTAATAAGAGAACAGAGCAATCTGGTATGCACAATTTGTTAGCTCGAAACAAGAAACCATCATGCAAGTGAAACTTTTCCCAATGTTTTTCTGTAGTACATTTAGAGTAGGGTTCAACAAAGTATGAATCTTCAGTATATAACTCTTTAATGCTTTCTAAACCCAGAATTTTAGCATCTAGTTGGGACATCAAAGCATGGCGCCTAGACAATACATCAGCTACAAAGTTATCCTTCCCTTTCTTGTCATTGACAATATAAGGAAAAGACTCGATGAACTCACTCCATTTTGCATGTCTACGATTTAGTTTTAATTGAAACTTAAGATGCTTTAATAATTCATGGTCAGAATGTATCATAAATTCTTTAGGCCATAAGTAATGCTGCCAAGTTTCTAAAGCCCTCACAAGCGCATACAATTCCTTATCATAAACAGAATAATTGAGAGCTGGACCACTTAACTTCTCACTAAAATAAGTAATGGGCCTACCTTCTTGCATAAGCACCCCACCAATACCTACACCACTTGCACCACATTCTATTTCAAAAGTATTGCTAGTAGTGGTGCGGATGTCAATTTGTCCATTAATTTTTGAAATGCCTTTTCTTGTGCTGCTCCCCATTTGAAGGGAACTTCTTTCTTTGTCAATTCATTGATTAAGGTCGCAATGGTGCTGAAATCCTTTATGAACCGATGGTTAAAGCTTGCAAGTCATAGAAAGGTTGTCACTTCTCTCACGTTTTGGGGTGTTGCCCACTCACGTACCGCTTTGATCTTGTCTTCATCTACCTCAACACCCCGAGATGAAACCACAAAGCCAAAAAACACAACTTTGTTAGTGCAAAAGGTACACTTTGCAAGGTTAGTATACAATTGTTCTTTTCTCAAAACAACAAGTACATCACGTAAATGTTCAATATGATCATCTAAAGACTTGTTGAAACTTAAGATATCATCAAAGTAGACTACCACAAATTTTTTGATGAAGGCTCTAATCTAAGCACATGGTTCATCAATCTCACGAAAGTGCTAGGTGCATTTATTAAACCAAAAGGCATTACTAACCATGGATTGAGTCCAAATTTTGTTTTAAATGTTGTTTTCCACTCATTATCCTCTTTCATTCTAATTTGGTGATAGCCACTATTCAAGTCTATCTTCGAGAAGATAACAGATCCACTAAATTCATCAAGCATATTGACACACCCCTTGCATGAGTGTACCGCAAGTGCATGGGTTGTCGAAGTAATAAAGTACCCTGGTGAGTGGGTAGTCATATCCACAAGGAATAGTGATAAAAAACACAAGAATTGCTATTTGACTACGGTGAAGATGATTCAAAGTGGTGTGAACAATATCGATGCAAATAGAAATAAAAAGAACAAGAAGGAGACGCAATAAAATGATAGGAGAGGCAATCGATAGAAAGTGGGGCACCTGGACATTGCTCACCCTAGGACTATTGCTTCAAGTACAAGACCGATCATGAAATCTCCTAAATGATGTTTAATGAGTCATGGAAATCCTTAAATACACGGTCCCAAACCTAAGGTCAACCGTGACTAATCCTGCACTATGCCTTGGTGGAAAGGAATGCTCTTGACTCCTCACACTGTGCAAGGTTGCATATAGCTCTAGGGACTCCAAGTGATAAACCATATTTCCTAATCTAGATCTAACCCTTTGGTCCATGTGAAAAACCCCTAGTCACAATTAAGCCCTAGCACTAAGGATTACTTCAACGCTTCACTTTGTTGCTTGCGTAACTAAGCAATAGCAGAGTTCCTCTCTTAGCACTTCACTCTATGGTGACCGGAAAAAACATTTGGAACACGGAGGTAGGATAAATCACACTAGAAAAGGAAAGGGGACGTTCCGTGATAAGTGCTTGTGTATTAGTAATACGAAATATTCTTTTCTTGCATTGAGCATTACTTTTCTCAAATTTTATCGCTTATACATGTGTATTTGTGTTCTTTTGCGCATATGGGTTATGGAGACAATAGTGGAAGAAAAGAGCCAAAAGTAGATCATGGATGCACTTTGTTGATGGAATCTTAGAGTGAGCAAACGCGGAGACACAAGTTGTGCTCAAAGACACGTGATTGTGTGCCAACCTCCATTGTGCTCAAGCAAATACATGGCTCGGAAGGGCACAAAGGTAGTCACATTTGTGTGTTTTGACTTGTGCAACACTAGCAAGACCGTCATCAATGTGATGTTTATTGAATACACAATGCGATCTACCGCATGGATGTGTGCCCATTCATGTGGCCTCGATGAAAAGTGTGGATTCGGGAGTATTTTGGCGGAGTACTATAGCAGTTTACTGCAGCAATTTTTTTTTGTAGCGGTTATTGTTCACAAACCGCAGAAAATCAGTTTCCTGGAGATTCACTAGGGCGTGTGGAAATTCCACACACCCGTGTGGATGCCCTATTCTAGCCCTATTTAAGTCGCGATTTTAGCCATTTTAGAGGATCTTTTGCCCATCTTTTTCTCATCTTTGGAGATGCTCGCGGCTAGGGTTCGGAGAGACTTTGGCAAGGCTTTTGGAGTGGTTCTACGGCCTTCAACACCAAGTTCCTTCAGAAGATAGTTATTTGGGGAGCTTTCGTCGGCATTCATTTGGTGAAGTGTGCCCTAGACTTGACGAGGGAACCTTTGGAGAAGAAGAGGCAACTCCACAAGACCATCAATATAGACTACGAGGGGGTTTTACTTATGGATTGCATGTTTTTACTTTTGATTTCACTATTGATTGTATATTGCTCCATGGAGAGCTAAACCCCTAGTGGGTGCTTGGACTTGTAAACCCTAGGATGATTTGATTTCATTGACCTTTTATTATGTTTTCTTTAATTGATGTTCTAATTGAGTTCCAATCTTAAATACTTGTGTTTATATGGAATTTTTAATTCCTAATTCCATTAAAAATTTATTATTAAAATAAAAAATAATAATAATATATTTAAAAAAGAAAAAAGAGGGGAAAGGAGAGGGTTTGAAATTCAAAAAAATTAATAAATAAATAGATAAAATCAAAAAAAAAAAAAGAAAAAATGAGGATAAGAATTGAAAATTTTTGAATTTAAATGTTTTGAAAAAGTCTCCCGCGATGTTGAGGATTTTTGGGGGAGGTTTAGGATTTGTGGAAAAAGAAGAAGGAAAAAAAGGGATGGAGAGACTAAAAAAAGGGGAGAATGGAAAAAAAAGGGAGACAGAAAGAAAAAAAAAGTAGAGAAGAGGAGGACGAAGAAGAAAAAGAAAAAGGAAAGAGACTGAGAAAAGAAACAAGAAGGGAGACTGAGGAAAATAGAGAGGAGGAAAGAAGAAGGAGAGAAGAAAGGAGGAAGAAGAGAGACGGAGAGTTAAAAAAAAGAAGTAAAAAAAATGAAGAGAAGAGGACGAAGAGAAGAAAGGAAGAAGAGGCCTTGGTTTTCTACTGAAGGAGACGGAAAATTTGGTGAAAAAGATCATTGGACAGCCAAAGATTCCTCCCACAGTGTTCAACAAGGTATACCACCTATTTTCCATCCAAGAAATACATAATAAGAAATATATATATGGCAAGAGAAAAGTCTTGATTTATGGATGATTGAGCATGTGCATTCATGCCATGGATTACATGGGACCCACCTGATAGTTTTCTTAAGATTAAATGCACACTATGCACATGCAAGCAAGTCTACATTCGTCTCTCTCTCATGCTCTCTCTCTTTTCCTCATCTGTGAGAACCCGAGCTCTCTTTCCTCTCTCTCTCTTTCTAAATATATATATGTATATATATAATTTTTCCATGCATTTAAAGAGAGACACATGCACGTACATGCATCAATTCTTTTCTCTCTTGATTTCTATTTCGTGCTCTCTCTCTCTCCTTCTCCTTCCCTGTATCAGCATGCCATCGATGTTTCCCCAGTTAGGAGCAATGGTGGAGAGCTTCAGCAAGGTGTCTTTGCTAGTTTCCCGGATCGGCATCGATGCCCACCTCTACAACAACCCTGACGATGCCAATATTGCACCCCTTACTCGACAGCTGCTTCGACTCCAACAATTCTGAGGCCCTCAATCGCCTCCTCTCCCACACAGCTCAGGGGGCCAATGTCTCCCACTTCTTCCCCAGGTCATGAAGAATATTGTTTCTTCATCACTCGAAGTCAAGAAGCTCGTCTACCTTTATCTGTTTCATTACACTGAGAAGCGACCGAACGAAGTGTTACTCTTGAACAACTGTTTTCAAAAGGATCTCTCAGATACAAACCCTTTGGTGCGTGCCTGGGCTTTGCGTACCATGGCTGGGGTTCGGTTGCATGTTGTTGCTAAACATGAACTTGTTCGTCAGTCGATTAGGTCTGCTTCAAGCTCTACCGTGCTACATGGAAGGACAAGAAGAGTTTTATCATAGCCTGGTTTATTAAATAGGGATGGTGATTAGTCTGAGAAGGTTGCGTCTACTTCATACAAGAATGAGGATGTAACCTTTTGTTGCAGTGCACATCACCATTGTTGTGGAGTCCAAAAGTGCTATAGTTCTTGCGGTTGCTGGTGTTCGTTGAATTATGGCGCCCCAGGATGATGTTGACAGAATTGTTAACCCACTGTTGTTTCTTCCAAGATCATCATATACTTCAAATTTTGTTATTCTCTGCAGCATACAAACTTTGGCCAAAATGCTTCCAGCAATTTTTACACCATAAGACTTCTTCATTTATTGCTCAGATCCCTATCATATAAGAATTTTCTATCTATAATGGTGATGATATGAGTCAAGAGGCAGCTCTAGTGGTTCAAGCCATCAAGTTCATAAAAGCTATCATAAAGTTAGACCAAGCTACTCATGAGAAGGTCATTGTCCGGTTAGTTTGTTTTTTTTATACAATCAAGGAGCCTGTAGCTCGTGTATTAATTGTGAGGATATAGTACAACTCATTTGGATAGATTATTCATAAAGCAATCCCGACTGTGCTGAGCTATCTGGCTTGGAGCTTTATCATAGAACAGTTAGAAACAAAGCTCCAGATCCTGAATACTGCTGCTAAGAGTGCGATAAGTGGTCACAAAGGGAAGCAGATGTTCAGAAAGAATTGAAGCTATGTTCTTGAATTGGCAAAATATGATATGAATTATGACACTCGAGATCGTGCTCACACTATAGAGAAACTGGTGGAATGTTATAGCTAGGCAGAAGATGATGATGAAGAAAGAAAAAAAAGAGAAAAAAATGAAAAAAATAAAAATGAGGGATGAGTAAAAAACGGAGAAAAAGGAAAAAAAAGAGGGATGAGTAAAAAAAGGAGTAAAGAGGGAAAAATAAAAAAAATGAGAGATGAGAAAAAAAAAAAGGAGAATGAAAAGTTGAGGAGGAGTAAAAAGAGAGAAGAGATAAAAAATGAAGGGTGAAAAAATAGAGGAAAAATGAAAGGTAAATAAAAAGAGAAGAGGAAAAATGAAGGAAGATAAAAGATAAGAGATATGAATCATGGATGAATATATTGAGGGTATTTTGGTATTTTTTTTTGCAAGGCCTCCTCTAGGAAAAATCCTATAAAATTTCTCTCATTCCACCTTGAAGTCTTGGCTTTCTTGGGGTAACGAGAAATTTTCTTAAAATATTATCTAATTCCACCTTGAAGTCTTGACTTTCTTGTGGTAACGAGAAATTTTCATATTTTCTCTAATTCCACCTTGAAGTCTTGACTTTCTTGGGGTAACGAGAAATTTTCATAAATTTCTCTCATTCCACCTGGAAGCCTTGACTTTCTTGGGGTAACGAGAAATTTTGTACAAATTCTCTAATTCCACCTTTAAGTCTTGACTTTCTTGGGGTAACGAGAAATTTTTCCTAGAATTCTCTAATTCCACCTTGAAGTCTTGACTTTCTTGGGGTAACGAGAAATTTTCATAAATCTCCTTGAAGTCTTAACACTCTTAGGGGTAAGAAGGAATTTTTTAAAAGGACCACACCAAAATCCTTTTTGAACTCATGTTGAGGTCTTTTGACACTCACTGGGATGAAAATTAATTTTTTTAAGAAAATCTCTCTTCAAACTCACTTGGAGGTTTTTTGACACTCGCTGGAGTGAAAAGAGGTGAAATGAAAAGTAAAATAAAATATTTTCTTGAAATGAAAGGAAGAGTGAAAAAAAAGAAGGAAATTCACAAAAAAAAAAAATGAATGAAAGGAAGAGTAAAAAAATGAATGAAAATTTTCACAGAAAGAAAAAAAAATGTCTCTCTTCAATGCTCATTGAAAAAAGTTGAGTTGGAAAATATTTTCCTTAAGCCCATTATGAGGTCTCTTTCGGGAAAAAAAAATGAGTTAGAGAACTCAGTTGATGATTTAACTAACAGAAATCAAGTTCATAATTACAGCTTGAGATCCATTTTAAAAGCAAGTCAAAATTATCAAGTTAATGACCTAATCATGTCAAAGGTCATGACTTAAAGATCTAATGGTCAAGGCTCAAAATCATCGGAGATTCAAGACCTAAATGTCTCATGTAAATGACAAATGAAACTCTGAAGTTTTAAGGCACCAAGAAGTCAAAGACTTTAGGAATTTCACAGTCCAAGAGCTGGAGATATTACAAGTATGAAGGGCCAAAGTCTTCAGTGATAAAAGAAGCAAAAATGACCAAGTAGGCAACTCATAAATGTAGAATGGCCGCAGCTTGAGAACTAAGCGATGTGTCAAGACACAAACCCACATAATAGAAAGAAGAAATCGAGGAGGGCCATATTCACGGAGCCAAAAGGATCTTCTAACATCCTTTCAGTAAAGGAGCTAAGAGTACCAGCCAAGAAAAAAGAAGAAGAAGAAAGTTTGAAGAGCATGATAAAAATAGCTCTCTCTCTTTTTTTTTTTAAAAAAAAACTCTCTTGTCAAGCTCTCTTAGAGAATAGCTCTCTTACTCTTGTAGTCTCACCTATGATCATGTGTTCATATGCATCTTTGACATTAATAAAAATAATTGCTATGTTTACTCAATTGTTTCTCATTCACACTTATTTTCTTAATCGGAGGTTCCCATGACATTGTCTGGGGTAATTAATATTAGGGGCTTGCCCTTAATAAAAGTCATGAACTTGCAATCATCTGAAATATAAAAAAAAATTTAAAATTTGATTTGTGATCCATGATTTTTAACGGTCAATCCTAATTAAAGGCCGGGTGAAAAGAAAGGAGCCCATAGCTTGTTGTAGTGATTTTCCCTTAGAGTGACACTAGGGTTGAGAATCCATCTTGGTAATCCTTGTGGATGAGTGACACACCATGAGGGTTAGACAAAGCTAGTTTGGAGAGGGTTGAGAGGGTGAGTCGAGAGGTAGCAGAACGTCCCCTTTCCCTTCCAGTGTAATTTACCCTACCTCTGTGTTCCAAGAGTTCTTTGCGGTTATAATAGAGTGAAGTGCTAAGAGAGGAACTCCACTGGGGCTTAGTTGCGCAAGGAACAGAGTGAAGCGTTGCAGTAATACTTAGTGTTGGGGCTTAATTGAGACTAGGGATCTTTCGTCTGTACCAAAGGGTTAGATCTAGATTAGGGAATAGGGTTTATCATTTGGATTCCCTAGAGTTTTAAACAGCCTTACACAGTGTGAGGTGTTGAGACTAAGCAATTTTTCCAACGGGGCATAGTATAGGGTTAGTCACGGTTGACCTTAGGTTTGGGACCGCGTATTTTAGGATTTCTGCAACTCATTAAGCATCAGTTAAGAGGCATAACAATTGGTATTGCACTTGAAACAATAGTCCTAGGGGAAGCAATGTCCATGTGCCCCATTTTCTATCGATTTCCTCTCCTATCATTTTATTTTTATTTGCATTGATATTGTTTGCACCACTATTGATTCATCTTCACCATAGTTAAGTAGCAATTCCTGTGTTTCTAATCACTATTCCCTGTGGATTACGATTACCCACTCATAAGGGTACTTTTATTACTTTGACAACCTGTATAATTGTGGTATACACGCAAAAGATGTGTCATTTCGCTACCTCTTAACTCACCCTCTCAACCCACTCCAATCTAGCTTTGTCTAACCCTTATGGTGTGTCACTCATCCACAAGGATTACCAAGATGGATTTTGAACCCTAGTGTCATTCTAAGGGAAAATCACTTCAACAAGTATTCAAGATTGGAACTCAATTAGAACATCAATTAAAGAAAACATAATGAAAGGTCAATGAAACAAAATCATCCTAATGTTTAAAAGTCCAAGCACCCACTAGGGGTTTAGCTTTCCATGGAACAAGATACAATCAATAATGAAATCTAAAGTAAAACATGCAATCCATAAGTAAAACCCCCTTGTAGTCCGCATCGATGGTCTTGTGGAGTAGCCTTGTTTTCTCCAAAGGTTCCCTCGTCAAGCCTAGAGCACACCTCACTGAATCGATGTTGACGAAAGCTCCCCAATAACTATCTTTTGAAGGAACGGGGTGTTGAAGGCCATAGAACCACTCCAAAAAACTTACTAAAGGCTCTCCAAACCCTAGCCGCAAGCGCCTCCAAAGTTGGGGAAAATATGAGAAAAAGATGGGAAAAGGATTCTTCAAAACACCTCAAATCGCGACTTAAATAGGGTTGGAATCGGGCATCCACACGGGCATGTGGAATTTTCGCACGCCCGTGTGAATTTCGAGGAATTGAATCTTCAGCGCTTTGTAAACAGTAATTGCTACAGTAATTCCTTTTACAGTACTTTGCGTCTTCAATAAAATCATATTTGATAAAGATCTTGCTAGTGTTGCACAAGTTGGAACACATGAGCTTGACTGCTTTTGTGTCCCTCCAATTTGCATGTTCACTCGAGCACAACGGAGATTGGCACACACTCGCATGTCTTTGAGCACAACTTGTGTCTTCACGTTTGTTCACTCCAATATTTCATTAACAAATTACATCCATGATCTACTTTTGGATTCTTTCTTTCATAATTGTTTCCACAACCCTATATGCACAAAAGAACACAAATACACATGCATAAGCGATAACTTGAGAAAAGCAGTGCTCGATGTAAGAAAAGAATACTTCATATTACTATTACACAAGCACTTATCAAACTCCCCCACACTTAAGTTTTTGCTTGTCCTCAAGCAAAAAATAAAACATTAAAGCATAGAAGAAGGAAACATTGAAAATGCTTAGCCTTAGGTTCACCAAAAGCATGCAGGGGAGGCATTCTGAAAGTAAGGAAAAATTTCAACACTAAATACGAGAAATCATTGCTCTAGCTAAAAACTCGAATAAAAAAGGACAACAACCACACACTAAGGTGGCTTTCACACTTTCGAGGTGGTAGGTCTTTCTACCAGGGTAGTAGCTTTCACTCGTCCCATCATGAGATAGCTTTTTCTCTTATTAGGGCATAACTAGTATCCAACTTATGAGAGTAGCTTCATACTTCATAGGTGGTAGCTCTTTCCACCCCCAATGCACAAACAAAACAAAAATAACTTCTTTTTTTTTGACAAAATTAAAATAAGAAAGAACCTAGAATAGTCCCTTTAACATCAAACTTGGGTTTCCAAAAGGTTTAATGGGTGAGTAGTGCAACAAGTGCCAATTGGGCAAAAATTTCTAAAAATTCAAGTAAAAACTAGAGCATGAAAACATTCAATGTTAGAAATTCTCCTAAACTTAAGAATACAACCATTACAACTAAGGTGAACCGCCATTAGCTACATGAGCATAAACAATGAAAGTATTAGTATAAAACATGTATAATGTGAACTCCCCCCTCCCCTACACTTAAGATGTACATTGCCCTCAATGTATGCATGCAATCACAATAAAATATAAAGTAATCAAAAACATATGTGGAAGTAGGTAATTGAAACAATACTCCACTGAACTCCTAATGGTATGTTTGATGGAGCTATATTCATTGAGAGTTGAGTTCCAATGGGTTGTGGAGCACACACGGCCATGTGAATATCATAATGACTGTGTCCATGACTAGTATTCAATTTCCATACTAACAAGACTATCTGCACATATACACAAGGGGGTTCAGTGAAGCTCAATCAAAAACAAAATAAACTCGAGTATATAAAAAGATATGGAAATGAAATATAACTCAAGACAACTGAAAATAAAAGATAAACTCAGAAGAAAGATCCTTTATGAGTAGTACAATCCAAAATGAAATGCAGAAATAAAATACTAAAGACATAAAAACAAATAAAGTAAAGATGCATCAAGCGTTGGTGTCATTTGCTGGCTCTGCTGCTGCTATTGCTGGTGTTGGTGAAGATACTGATGCTGGTGGATCAATCGTACTGCTGGAGATGATGGTGGTGCTGGAGAGGCCTAAGGGGTCCTTGGTCTCATCACAAATGGGGAGGTCACGTCTCGCTCTATTAATTGCTGTAGTGTGTCGAGACTCGCCATCACCTCTACATGGTTCGCGGCCTGGGTAGTGCGAACCTCTGCCAAGTCTACCTGTAACACTCCCACAGCAATCTCAAGCCTCTCAAATGGATCATGGGCTTAAGTAGGAGAAAAGATCCGCACTGGAGGTGGCTCCTGTGCTGCAGGGGTGCCTTTGCCTCTATATGCTCCTCTTGTGGCTCATGTGTTGGCTAAGACCCCTCAGCAGCGTCACCCTCTCCCTCGGCTATCTCTAGTGCGGGTGTGACCATTACATAAACCAATGGCTGGTACCTGCGAACCATCCCATCAATCTCATCATCTCAATACTAAGAGGGGATGGAGTGATCATCTTCTTGGCACCGTGAATGGCGTCCAGAAAATCGCAACTCCATGATGAGTCTAGTAATGTAGGGGCCGGAGAAAAGGACGCTGACTCTCGCATACTACCCCTGATGCCTCGAATACTCAGCTATAATGTGCCCAAGGTGAATCGGCTTACTCTACACCATCGAGTATATGTATAGCAGAGCCTGACAGCTCAACACCCCTGTACTGTCACCACATCCATTCACTGATCGGCTCAGAACAGTGTAGATATATTTGTAGCTTGGTCGGGAGAGGCACGTAGCCTTGGACACTCCCGGCTCATACTGACCTTGGCCACATAGTGTCCTGTATGCTCTCTGAGGAGTCAAGCTACCTGGATAATCGGTCGATAGTCAATCGTACTCCTCAACATCCGTAAACGCCTCATCATACAAACCCAGTTTGACTGAAAACTGTGTGATGCTCATACTGTGATACTTGTCCTAATGCTCTGAACTATATGGTGCCAATACTATCGAAGCTGCTATAAGATCAGTCGAACTCAAAAGAGGCTAACACCTCCAATGTCAGCATACAGATAGTGGGCTCTCAGATAGACAATAAGTGCCTCCAGCTACCCATAAACAACAGCTCATCGACCTCGTCAACCATCTCATCCCCTAACTGAATCTCTCTGAGTGCGCTAATATCAGGAAAATGAGACTAGCCAAACTTCAGCTTCGACAGTCTCTCAAAACGATCCTAGTGCTCGAGAATCATGAACTCTATGTGCTCGGGCTCTGGGGAATCCTCCCTGGGATGCTTCCCAGCTTGCTTCTTTGATCTGGGGGCCATATCGACGAAATGGAGATTGAAAGCTTCGAATGCGGCCGGAAAACAACCTTAGGACTCTATAAATAGGCTGGTGAGGGGTCGGTAGAGTGAGGAGAGGTGTCGTTTGAGTGTTTGGGAGTTAAAGAACAAAGGGGCGCGAGGGAGTTATAAAGAAAAGTCGTGCCTGTTCACTGTCTGTACATCCAGATGGGCGTGTGGAAATCACCCACGCTCATGTGACTCCATAGGAGGGTTCACAGGGGCAGACACACACCCCTGTGTGCTCTCGGGATAGCCTCTGGCTGTCTCTGAACACATCCACACGGGCGTGAGAAAATTCCCGCGCCCGTGTGCCCGACCCATAGGGGCACCCACACGCCCCTATGGCTTCTCTGTCCACCCGAAAAATTTGGGTAAGTGATCCACACGCCCCTGTGGAAATTCCACACGAGTGTGTGGATACTCACTGGGGTGCTCATAGGGGCACTCACATGTCCCTATGTCTTCTCGGGATGGAGGAGAACTCTCTGCAGAGTTTCACACTGGCATGTGGAAATTACTCACACCTGTGTGTAGTTCACAGGGTCATCCACAGGGGCATTTACATGCCCCTGTGTCTTCTCAGGTTATAGTTTGAGAACTCTGCAGAGAAACACATGCCCGTGTGCAAATTACCCACGATCGTGTGACCGTCACAAGGTCATTCACAGGGGCAGACACAAGCCCCTGTGTCCTCTCGGGATGAGCTCTGAACGAAAATACATGCCCGTGTGGAAATTTCACATGGCCATGTGTCTTCTCTGGATGACCTAGAAAAAGATCACAAACTCTGCAGAAAATTTTTGCACACCTACACACACTCAGAGCTCACCTATACTATGAAAAATTGACCAGAGAAACATGGAAAACATGCTCAAATGACCAAGAAACTTTGCTAATCACAATTAAACACACGAAAACACCAATAATCTGTGAGAAAAACACAGTAAAAGCATGTAAAAGATTAAGACACCAACACTAAAACTCTTATTCATGCAAGCACTAACTAAAGCCAAGAAAAAAAGTAAAGACTTGGGTTGCCTCCCAAGAAGCGCTTATTTAACATCACTAAGCTTGACGTACCTGACCTTACCTCATGGGGGCTCATGGATGAAAGTTTCCCTCTTACCTACAACTTGAAAGCATAATGAACATAGTCTTTTCAAGGTAGAGGGAGAGTTGTCGAGCTTGTTACCACACAAGGGTTTGTCACCCTTACTCCGTGCTTGCACATCCCCTATTAGGCTTAGGGCGCTTCTTGTGATGTTTCCTTGCTCGCTTCATCTTTTGGATTATCCTCTTCATGATCCCCGGAGTAGGTTACACCTTGTCCTCTAGACCAAGTGTCAAAACTTCTTCATTCTCCACTCTTTGATCTAGCAACCATTCATATGTGCCCGGACACATCATTTCCTACACATATTCATCAATTAGCTCATCAGAAGTGTTAAGGAAATATAAAGTATCATCAAAGTCAAGAGAATGTCTCATGGCTTTGGTGAGGCGGTATGTCAACTTGTCATCGCCAACTCTCAATGTCAATTCCCCGTTGTCCATGTCAATGAGAGCATTGGACGTGGGCAAGAATGGCCTCCCTAGTATCAATGGAACATTGACATCCTCATCAATATCCAACACTACAAAATCCACAGGAAATATGTACTTGTCGACTTTCACAAGTACGTCTTCGATAATGCCCCTCGTATGCCTAACTGTTTGGACTGCCAATTGAAGTGTTATCTGAGTGGGTCTAGGCTCTCCCAAGCCTAGCTTCTGGAAGAATGTATAAGGCATGACGTTGATGCTAGCCCCTAAATCCGCCAATGCCTTTTCTTTACCCAAATTACCAATGTTGCATGGAATGATAAAGCTTCTGGGGTCCTTTTTCTTGTTTGGCATATTCTTTTACAACACCGCCGAACATGAAGCATCTAGAATCACATATGCACTCTCCTTCAACTTCCTCTTGTTAGTCAAGAGGTCTTTCAGAAACTTTGCATAATGAGGCATTTAAGACAATGGCTCCACAAATGGGATGTTGATGTGCAACTGCCTGAATAGACCCAAAAACTTCTTGTATTATTTATCATTTTGGTCGTTATTCAATCTTAAAGAGTAAGGGATTCTTGGCTTGTAAGGTGGGGGTGCACCCCCTTCTCTTTTGCTATTTCCTCAACCTTCACGACCTCGGGTGCTTTAACATTGGTTTTCTCACTCGGGAGCCTACCCTTAACTTCACGACCACTTGTCAAAGTGATCGCCTTCACATGTTCTCTAGGGTTTGTCTCTGTGTTGCTAGAAAAACTCCCTTAAGATCTTTCCTAGAGTGACTTTGCAATTTGGCCCACTTAGTTCTCCAAGTTATGCAATGACCCAGTGTGGTTGTGAAGTGTGGCCTCAACCAATTGAAATCTTGTATCTGAGATTAAATGAACTTGGTCAAGGCCTTCTCTAGGTCGGTCATCCGGTTCTCCAACACTGAAACTCTATTTTCCATGTTCGGGGCTTGTTGTTGTTGTTGGAAACCCGGCGATGCCATAGTATTCTGGTGCCCTTGATTACTCCAAGAAAGGTTCGGATGGCTCCTCTACCTCGGATTGTAGGTATTGCTATATGGATTTTCTTGACCCCTCATTGCATTACCCACAAAGTCAACCTGTTCCACTGAGGATGTACCACCAATAGAAATCGGGCAATCAGATGGAGCATGTCCTTCCCCACACCAAGTGCAACTCATTGAGGCCGCTACTCTAGGAGAAATTAGAGTGTCTAACTTCTTGCTCAATGACTCAACTTGGGCCACCAATGAAGTAACTGCACCAATCTCATGAAGTCTGGCTACCTTCTTTTTGTCCCTTGTGTTCCACTGATAACTATTTGATATGAGATCCGCAAAGTGCACGGAGTCGATCAAGTAATACCTCTCGTGTGAGCACGAAAGGGTCGTATTCCCTCGGCCCAAGGATCTACCCTTACTTTCTTTTTGCGTATTGTCTAGCCGAAGGATTCGAAGGGTTTCTCTAATCTATTAATTAAAAAGAAAGAACTACAAGTGGAGTCTAAAATAAGGCAAGGATATAAAATCAGGGGAAAGAAATGGTCACGGATGCGGATTCCCTAGGGGTTACTAAAGTGTAAAGGATGCTAAGAGTGTCAAGCAATTAAGGGTTTGGACCTAGAGATTTCCTAAATTAGATCAACCCGATGGTCACGGCAACTGACCCCTAATATGGTATAAGTATTGATACGGAATTTCTTCCGATCAAATCCTCCTACGATTGCATTAACAAAGAGGGAAATCCCTAATTAGAGCCGGAACACGACTTGGTCTAGCCCTAATGTTGGAGGGTACAAAATACCCGATGGTCACGGCGTATTTGTACATGAATCCATTTCAAACTTGGTGTGTCTAGTACAAGGGCGATGGTCATGCTACCAATTACAACCTAGGAGTTGGTTTACAGAGTTCTCATGTAAGCAACACATCGAATGCACCAAGAATGAATCACAAACACACAACAATTACAATAAACAAAACTAGATCATCCAAATACACAAGTTCACCCCAAGGTTCACCGGCATCCGGTGACCTTGGGGTCTACTCGTCCATGCAAACAAATACAAATAATAGGTCCATGAAAACAACTACAAATGGCATAAGAAAACTCCCTCAAACAATAGAAGTGAGATGACAAGCCAAGTGAGGTGGAAAGCTTCCACGGACGCCGCGAACGGGGCGGCTTCCCTTGTCGTCTACAAGCTCCCAAAGAAGAGATCGATGAAGATCTGGCCAAACCAAGCTTCTCCCTTTGATTCCCCTTCTCCAAAACGTGTAATCTTGCCTCCTTTGAACTGGTGGAAGTCGGCTCCAAGAACTCCCCCCAAAAGCCTCTTCCAAAAACCTCTCCCCTTGCCCTAAAAGTTCAGCCCGAAATATATACCGTCAGGTCCATGCGGGCTCCATGCGGACGCATGGAGCCCGTGAAGCTCACTGCCATTTCGCCCAGAAAATATGCTGGTGCTACAGTGCTCATCTATAGTAATTTTGCTACATTGTTTCTGCTACAGTGTTTATGCTACAGTATCGAGGGTTGTGAAATTCCAGCAAACCTCACGGGCACCCATGCGGGCGCATGGAGCAGGTGAAGCTCACAGCCAAATGCCTGTAGCATGAATAGCGATCAACTACAGTAACGCTACAGTGCTTGGCCCCCAAAAATGCAGTTTTTGGTGTCGAATTCATCAAATTTGCATTTTTGAGCTTTGTTTGGCTCTTTTAAGATCTGCAACACCGAAATAACCAAATTACACATAAACGGGCATCAATTCATTAAAATATACACAAGTAATACAAGATTAATACGTATAAAAATACATACATTTAGCCGTTTATCACTATTCATAGCCATTTCTTCAATGAGATGTTGGGCTTCTTCAGGGGTCTTGCTTCCTAAGGTACCTCCTACTGTAGCATTAAGTAACTGCTTTGTGCTTGGGTTCAACCCACTATAAAAAGTCTAAATAATCATCCACTCGAGAAACCCATGTTGAGGACATTTCCGCAGGAGCTCATTAAACCTATCCCATGTCTCAAATAGAGACTCCAATTCCATTTGCACAAAAGTGGATTTTTATTCCTAATCTTTGCAAATTTTTTGGGAGAGAAATATCGGGCAAGAAAAGCTTCTACCATCTCATCCCATGTAGTGATCGATGCTCTAGGTAATGAATGTAGCCATTGCTTCGCTCTTTTTTTCAAGAAAAATGGGAAGGCCCTCAACTTAATGGCATCATCCGTAACACCATTGATCTTGAGCATGTTGCACACTTCCAAGAAGTTCTCAATATGATTGTTTGGATCCTCGTCAGCCAAACCATTAAACTGTGTGGACTGCTGTAACATCTGGATGAAGCTTGGCTTAAGCTCAAAATTCTGAGCCGTGATTGATGGCCGCACAATACTAGACTGCGTGCCAAGACTGTGGGTCTGGCATAATCAGAGAGTGTCCTCTGCTGCTCATTCTGTTCTTCCATATTATCTGACATTTCATCTTCTATCTCAGCTTGATTTGTCTATTCTTGCACATGTTCTTTTCCCCTTCTATGAATTCTTCTTCTAATGTCCGGATCTCCTTTAACTAATATCGAAGGGTTTCCTCGGGTCATAACCTGGAGCTGCAACCAAAGAAAGAAAAACAAATTAGAATGATGGAAGAACAAGAAGATGTGAAATAGAACAAGTGACGAATAGCTAAAATAGCAAAGTTTGAAGTGTTTCCAAAACGCCTATTCCCTGGCAATGGCGCCAAAAACGTTGACGCACCCCTTGCGTGAGTGTACCATAAGTGCACGGGTTGTCAAAGTAATAAAGTACTCTAGTGAGTGGGTAGTCGTATCTACAGGGAATAGTGATCAGAAACACAAGAATTGTTATTAACTATGATGAAGATGATTCAAAGTGGTGTGAACAATATCAATGCAAATAGAAATAAAAAGAACAAGAAAGAGACGCAATAAAATGATAGAAGAGGCAATCAATAGAAAGTGGGGCACTCGAACATTGCTCACCCTAGGACTATTGCTTCAAGTGCAAGACCAAACATTAATTCTTCTAACTGATGTTTAATGAGTTATGGAAATCCTTAAACACACGGTCCCAAACCTAAGGTCAACCATGACTAACCCTACACTATACCCCGGCGGAAAGGAATGCTCTTGACGCCTCACATTGTGCAAGGTTGCATAAAGCTCTAGGGACTCCAAGTGATAAACCCTATTTCCTAATCTAGATCTAACCCTTTGGTCCAGGCGAAAGACCCCTAGTCAAAATTAAGCCCAGCATTAAGGATTACTTCAACATTTCACTCTATTGCTTGTGTAACTAATCCCTTTAGCGGAGTTCCTCTCTTAGCACTTCACTCTATTGTGATCGCAAAGAACATTTGGAACACAGAGGTAGGATAAATCACACCGGAAGAAAGAGGGGAAGCTTCGCTACCTCTCGACTCATCCTCTCAACCCTCTCCAATCTAGCTTTGTCTAACCCTCATTGTGTGTCACTCATCCACAAGAATTATCAAGATGGATTCTCAACCCTAGTGTCACTCTAAAAGAAAATCACTTCAACAAGCATTCAAGATTAGAACTCAATTAGAACATTAATTAAAGAAAACATAATGAAAGGTTAATGAAACAAAATCATCCTAGGGTTTACATGTCCAAGCACCCACTAGGGGTTTAGCTCTCCATAGAGCAAGATACAATCAATAATGAAATTGAAAGTAAAAACATGCCTAGGGGACACCTTGAAATCCGTATCGATGGTCTTGTGGAGTAGCCTTGTCTTCTCCAAAGGTTCCCTCGTCAAGCCTAGGGCACACCTTACCGAATTGGTGCTGACGAAAGCTCCCCCAATAACTATCTTCTGAAGGAACACGATGTTGAAGGCCGTAGAACCACTCAAAAAACCTAGCCAAAGCCTCTCCAAACCCTAGCCATAAGCGCCTCCAAAGTTGGGAGAAAGATGGGAAAAAGCTTCTTCAAACAATCAAAGATGCACAAACCAGAAACTAATCCACACAAAATGCCCAGAAGTGTAGAGCATGAATTAAGAAAAAGCTGAAACTTTCCTCTCGTGAATCCAGGAGAACTCACAAGAACAATGGTAGTAAGACAACTCTTATTTTGTGAAATAATAATCAAAGTTCTATCTTTCAAAAGAGAAGGTACAAGGCTATTTATAGCCAACTTAAACTTGGAATACAAGAAAACTATCTTATTAAAATTGGGTAGGGAACCAATCTAAAAATAAAAAATCAAAATTTGCTAGGAAAACAATCTTAAAAATAATAAAATTGTCTAGAAAATCAATCTAAATATTGGAATAATATCCCATGGGTACTGTAGCACATAAAGAAGGTAGTCGAATCCCTCCACTCTTAATCTTGTAATACTTGATTTTCTGGTTGATTGGGATTTGATTTTGTTTCCTTCTAGAAATTGGGTTGGTTTAGGAAAGGGATATTTTGGTCTGATTTATCATAAAAGAAAACCACATATCCCTTTGTTTGCCTAAGGCCAGTGAGGATAGGCACAATTTCCTTCTTGGACGTGCACATGAGTGTGAGGCCCACATGTGGCGTAGTTCCAAATGCTTCTCTCTTGCTATCCTCTTATTTGACTAAGTCTGGAATTATGTCCTCATTTCTGGTACACCTAAGTACAATTAAGGTAGAAGAAATTGGAAACACCACCATTTTAATATAATTTAAGAAAAAGCTTAAGTTAGCGTTCACCTAGTTTTGGATTTGTTTAGCATGGTTTTGTGTAAATGATCCTTGATATGCTTCCCTTTCTATACCAGCTGAAGTATTACAATCTGTAGGTGGTGTAGTTGCCATGGAGTGATGTCCTCATCAAGTTAGGCATTTCCACGAGTCTTCATTGGCTTCCTTGAGATCTTCAACATCATGTTTAAGTTCAAATCTTGTTCACATCTTTCACAATAATATTGTAGCAATTTTTCATATGCCTTATCACTTGCACTACAACACCATTCTTAGCCTCCTTAGTGTAGCCTTATCACATTTTCAAACCTTATTTCCATTACCAAAATAGGTAAATGATCAGTGGTTGTAGGTTTAGCTTCTCTAGTATCTCCTTGAGCATTACTTTAAATTGTACTAGCACAAGAATAGTTCTCCTAGACTCCATTTCTCAACTTGTTCTTTTGGGCTTTGCAATGCTTTGAAAACTTCTAAGGTCGTCCTTCTCCATGGAGGTTACCTCACAACTTTTACTTTCTAATCAGGTTGTTTTTTTTTTCTGTTCACCCAACATGAAAATCCATAGTATTTTCATTTAACAATGCTACCACCAGCAAATAACCTTTCCCACATAGGTTTTGTATCTTCCTGCAAATAAATAATAAAGAGATTACCTATCTCTGCTTTCCTAGGTTAAGCTACTGCTTTGATACTGCTAATTCAAAGTGATGGTGGGCACAACTACCTTAAGAAGATATTAAGAAGATGAAGAACTTTATTCAAAGTAAAATATATAGAATTATTTTTTATTTACTCTTAAACTCTTACAAAACATAATAAATTTAGCTCTTTATATAGGCTCTAACAAAAACTTTTCAAATACCAAACTCATAACTCCCATATTTAAACCATAATTAAAATTATAACTCCTAAAGCTCTTCATATTCATAACTCTAAAACTCTTCATTTTTATTTCTAAAAATATCTAAGTTTATTTTCCAACAACTTTCATAAGGAATTAAGATATTTTTGGGATGTTTTTAAAGGATATGTGTTCGGAGATAAAAGAAACTAGATATTCCCAAGGAACTAGATATTCCAAAACTCTCAAGTATCCCTTATTAGGTCTAGAAGCCTAAAGTTGGCATTATGTGACAAGCAAGCTGATGTGGCAAAGGTGATAATTTGGCAATCAAGGTGACAAGGATGGTGACATGGAAAAGAATATTAATGAGGTGATGCTTGAAGATATGAAGGGTAGAAGATCTTGGTAATTCTCTCAATAATCCATATGAAGAAAATCTACTTTTAGCATGAGAATCTAGGTAAGAGGATCTTTCTTGAAGAGCAATTTTATCTTAGATGTGATTCAATCTATCCTCGGTAAGATCAAAGATGTTAAATCTATTTTTGGTGAACTCTTTTCATGAGAGGTCTATTTCTAAAGAGAGGATTAATTAATTGATTGGCAAAATTATCATGAGGATTGCATGGAGCATAAGTTGTTATGAAGGCTAATAATTATGGGCGGAGCTATTTAAGGATACAAGCCACATATGGTGAGATTTGATTAAAGATTTGAAAACCCAAGCATGGATGATTGAAGATCATACTTGGAAGATATTGAAAGCCAAACTTAGATGAGAAGAGATCAAGTTTAGTAACAAAAGTATTGATGAATCAAATGAAGATTACATTGAAGACCAAACATGGACCATGTTTGGGAAGAAGATCTGGAGATCTTTGGTAGCCATCTTTAGTGAGATGGTATTCATGCCTTGGTGGGTGCAACCCTCGGGAGAGGGGTTTACTGAGATGATGTGAGGAAGGAAGCAGTTGCATGCAGGTGGAGATCATGATGAGTCAACTGCTACAAAGCAAACAGAAGGAATTGGGAGGGTTGAAGGTGTCAGAAATTCGGTTGCAACTTGGCTAGAACTCAGTCAGGTTCAGCATGGTGAGGAGTGTTGCAAGTCCGGTTACAACTAGTGTTCAAGTTAGGAAACCACGGAGAAGTCTGAAAGAGGAAGATCTATTGGGATGTAGATGAGTCTATATAAGATACCCTGGTTGAAGATTTAGGATGAGCCATGTATGAGAGACCTTAGTGTGTGTGGGTTGAGGAAAGTGGGCATTGGGCAATCTTAAGAGGATTTTCTTTGTCATTATGTGAGTGAGAGAGTGTGTTGTATACATCAGTCTTTTACCTCTTTTAGTGGATTGTTTTCTCTTGGCTCGGCCCCCCAGATGTAGACAAGGTTGTTCCAAACTGGGTAACCATTTTGTGTGTCTTTTTCTCTTGCATCTTTGTTGTGTGTGATTTTATTACTTGTGAGATTGATGGAATATTTATCACACTCCTAGACCTATGGAACTAACATCCCTCAACTAAGATATTGCAAGGGAAAAAAGAAATCTATGGCAGTTTCTCATCAATGTGGATGATTATGATGATGCATATCATGCTAATGGGATAAAGAAAAGAACAGTGTCTACTCTCATATATTGGTGTTCGGAGATGATGGAGCTCTTACTCTTGGCCAGGAGGAAAAGATATCTAGAGACGGGCCAAAGGGATATTGGTAGTAAATGAACCAATTTTGTGGTTATTAGCCATACGCTCACGAGAAAGGAAATGAGGCCTAGCTTTCATGGGCAACATAAGTCGTAGTGACAGTAATTGGACACAGTGTTAGTTTGGAGGGAAAGGGAAATAATGCTCTTCTCATGTCTTTCCTTCAATCATTAGCCAATCTATGTTGATCAAACTAACTCTTGTTAGGTTTAAGCTTTCTCAAAGGAGGGAAAAGCCAGAGGAAATATTTATCTTGGTATTTGTGTTATTTTTGGTGATGGGCAAATATTCTCTCATTATTTTCAATATTTTTTTTTATTTTTTATATCTTAGTAGTAGTGTATTATATTATATATATGGAATGTTTTTATAACATATAGATATATAGAATCTATTTATACTCATCTTTTTTTGTAAAAAAGGTACCATGTATTAGTGGCAATTACAGTACGATTAGCTCTAGTTAGGTTGATATTCTTTTTATTTCTTTTCTTTTCATTATTTTGCTAATCTCTCTTATATTTCTTTAAACTTTTTTCATTATTTCTTTTCATTAAACTTTTTCTTTTTTCTCTCATATTTGTTGTTTTCTTATATTTACTCTCTTATATCATTTTGGTTTTAAAAATTTTGGGGTTTTTTTTTTCTTTTCAAAATAGAATGCCATAAACCATCTAAAATTTCTCCAATATGACAGAGTAATTTAATATTTATATTTTATTAGAATTTGAAGTCTATCTAATAAAAATTAAAATATGAATACCTATCCTAATTAAGGATTAGAATTCTATAACTTCTTATTTTAGTATAATTCGAACTCTAAGAGAAAGGTGTGTATATATAGACAAGTACCAAGCTTGTATCCCTATCATGAATCATTGTGATTCACCACAAAAGCAAGGGATATATGCATTTTTCTTGAGTAAATGAATGTCACGGGCAAGTAGGCAAGAGTAAAATAAAGGGAAGTCTCAATCAGTGAAAGTGAGGTATTTGGGCAAAGCTTCCTCCTAGGATTCAAACATTAAGCACAAGATTCACAAAGTGTTCCTAAACCAAGTTACTTAAGTCATGGAAATACAAAAGTAAATTGGTCCCTACATAGTCCTCTATGAGGTCTTGGTGGAGATTTTCTCTCAACACATCACACCACATATAATTGCATGGCACTCTCGGGATTCCAAAAGATGCATTCGATTTCTAAGAATAGACCTAGCCCTACTTCTAGGTGAAACGTCCCTAACCCCCTACGAGGTCTCAATGGAGAATTCTCTCAACACCTCACATGACATATGGTTTCTTAGAGCTTAGGGAATATAGAGATAGGATACATCAATTGAAAAGGAAAGGGGACACTCCACTATCGTATGACTCGCCCTCTTATAACCCTCTTCAATCTTGAGGTTCTAACACTAATGGAGACTTATAAGTGCTTGTGTATAGATCATACGAAGTATGCTTTTTTTACATTAAGCATCACTTTTATCAGATTTTATAGCTCATTCGTATGTACTTGTGTTCTTTTGTGCAATTAGGGTTGTGGATATGAGTCTGGAAGAAAGAAAGCAAAAGTGGATCATGGACGTGATTGTTGATGGAATTCTTGTATCGAACAAGGGTTAAGGCACAAGTTGTGATCATAGACATGTGGATGTGTGCCAACCTTCAAAATGCTCAAGTGGATATACAAAGTGGAGGGGCACAAAGGCAGTCACACTCATGTGTTCCAACTTGTATAACATTTCCAACAGCTTCATCAATGTGGTTTAATTGAAGATGCAACATGATTTACCGCATGGATGTGTGCCCAATCATGCGGCCTCGATGAAGAAAATGAATTCAGGAGTATTTTGGCAAAGTATTGTAGCAGTTACCATAGCAAAACACTATAGCAAAATCATTGTAGTAGTTACTGTTCATAGCGCACAGGAAAATGTAGCAAAATCCGTGTGGATGCCCGATTTTAGCCATATAAATACCGCTTTGAGAGTTTTATTTGGGGATCTTCTTTCTATCTTTTGCCCATCTTTTGGGGAGAGCGTGGCTAGGGTTTGGAGAGGCTTTTGTTAGGATTTAGGAGTGGTTCTATGGCATTCGACATCGAGTTCCTTGGGAGTAGAGCTATTGGGGGAGCTTTCATCGGCATTGATTCGGCGAGGTATGCCTAGGCTTGATAAGGGAATCCTTGGAGAAGGCGAGGCGGCTCCTCAAGACAATTGACACGGATGACAAGGGGGTTATCTCTATGGATTGTTTGCACTTATTTTTTATTTCATTGTTGATTTTGTATTGCTCCATGGAGAGTTAAACCCCTAGTGGGTGCTTGGACTTGTAAACCCTAAAATGATTTTGTTTTATTGACTATTATTTTGTTTCCTTTAATTGATGTTTTAATTAAGTTTCAATCTTGTGTGTTTATTGATTTGATTTTCCCTTAAAGTGACTTTACGGTTGAGAATCTATCTAGGTAATCCTTTGAAGGGGTGACAACTTCATTAGGGTTAGACTTAGCAAGATTGAAGAAGGTTGAGAGGGTGAGTTGAGAGGTAGCAGAACATCCCCTTTCCCTTCTGACATGATTTATTCTACCTCCATGTTCCAAGAGTTCTTTGAGGTTGTGATAGAGAGAAGTGCTAAGATAAAAACTTCACTGAGGCTTAGTTGCACGAGCAATATAGTGAAGTGTTGAAGTAATCCTTAGTGATGGGGCTTAATTGTGATTAGGGGTCTTTCACCTGGACCAAAGGGTTAGATCTATTTTAGATAATAGGGTTTATCACTTGAAATCTCTAGAACTTCAAGTAGTCCTACACAGTGTGAAACGTCGAGAGTATCCCTTTCCACCGGGGCATTTTGTAAAGGACTAGTCATGGTTGACCTTAGGTTTGGGACTGTGTGTCTCTGGATCTCCATGACTCATTAAACTTTAATTAGGAGACCTAATATGAGTCTTGTACTTGAAACAATAGTCCTAGGTGAGTATTATCCGAGTACCCCATTTAACCATTGATTACCTCTCTTTATTCCTCTTGCTTTCTCTTTTCTCTTTTTTTGCTTTTATTTATATTGTTATTTTGAAGCAACATCACAGATTGGTTTTCACTCTAGCTAGATAGCAATACATTGTGCTTCTGGACAACTATTCCCTGTGGATTTGACTACCCACTCATCAAGGAATTTTATTACTTTCGATAACCCGTACACTTGAGGTACACACACGCAAGGGGTGTGTCAGAGACCTCTCTCACCAGGGTGAATGAATCAAGCAAACCAATCAATTAATAGATCAATAAAACAAGCAAGCATTAAGAAATCAAGTTTAAAACTTAACTAAGCTAGGATTAAAAGGAAACACAATATAAATCAATACAAAATAGAATCCTATGGTTTACATGCCCAAATATCCCTCTAGAATTTAGCTCTCCATGGAGCAAGTTACAAAACATGTAATTAATAAATGAAAGTATGCAAAAGCCATGGAAATAAACACCCTTGAATTCATAATTACGACCTTGATTGGTATAGTCTCAACATTTTGATGGGCTGCTCTCCGAAGCTAGGATCGCCGATGGCTTCCTTTATGCTATGATTGAGAAGAAATCAATCAATGTTGGTGAAGAACCATCCCTCAAAGTTGCAAAGACCTTTCTTTCAACTCCCAGCAGCCTTGCCTCTTTAATATGTGAAAAAGTTAAACTAAAATCTAGCAAAGTGGACTTTTATAATAAGAAATCAAGGCTCCACACAGGCTCCCACACATCTGTATAGAAATTCCACATGCACGTGTACATCAACTTTGTACAGTAACTTCGCTACATAACTTCGCTATAGTACTCATGAAACATTTTAGACATCTTCTTCTTCTGAGGCCACACGGCCGAGCACATGCTCGTTTGGTAGGCCATGTGGCTTCTTGTTGACTAAAAACTATTGGGAAGGCTCTTGAATTCTTCACACAAAGCTGGAGCATGAAGGTGTGACTGCCTTTGTACCCATCCGACTCATGAATTACTTGAACTCCCTCTAAAGTTGGCACACACTCCCATGCATCTGAACACAGCATGTGTCTTGATCCTCGTGTTTCACAAAAGACTCCCAAAATGTTCCTTTATGATCCATCTTTGCTTCCTTTTCTCTCTTCATGCCTTGGCAACCCTGTTTGCGTAAAAGAACACCAAATTCACTTTATCAGCCATAAAACTTGATAAAAGAGATGCGCAATGCATGTAAAACATATGAACAAATATGTTCAAACAAGCGCTTATCATTTCTTCCTTCGTATTGTCTATTTTCTTTGGGCCAATCCTTGCATTTATTCAACTAGCTTCTCAAATTTGATGAGAAGATAATGCCATCTTATTCGGTAATCTATGGTGCACTATCCTTGTTATTTTATATATTGGCTAGATTCATAATGTTGATTATTAATGACTGCCAAATCTTACTCTAAAGTGTCGTTATGTATTGCTAAGTTTGAATTAACTTAAATTGAAAATTAGTATACTAATCAAATGTTGTATCAATCCAACTGCCAAGAAATTAGAGCAGCAATAGTGATGGGCTATTACTCGTGCCTCCATAAATAATCACAAAATGAGCCTAGTGTTGGTTCTGGTTCCCTAAATCATTAAATTTCTTGAACTTAGGGATGCCATATCCTTTGAGATTGGACACTTGGTTATGACAGCTAGGATGTGGTTATCATTATTATTTTCAAAAATATCTATTGCATTTCATGTTTAGATTGATGTTGGTTCATAAGAAAATGCTTTTGATTTCTCACCACGGCCATATATTCCATGGACTTTTTCTCAAGGAGATGATGCCTATTGTGTTTGGTTAATTGAGGTTGCTAAGTTTTATCAATGAAAGTTGGCACTTACTAGCCTAATTAGGAGATCACTTTAATCAAAGTGGGCACCATTTTTTATGGATAACATTATCTTTCTCCCTTGATTTCAAATTCTAATGAGAATTGAACTAAAGCTCTAGAAAGGACATCAGATCCTGTGCTCAATGGTGCATTTTTTTTTCTTTCACACTTCTTGGCACAGCTATAGTCTTGTGCAATCTATTCACAAGAAGCTAAAGTTAGTCAAATTGTTCAAAAACTTTCATCCTTATGTGTATAGTGTGCACTTGAAGATTCTCTCCTTCATCATCCTTGCTTTTCTTCCATTATATGATCTGGCAGTTGAATTCATATCTAAATAAAAAAGGAGTTTATTCTTCCTTAGAGAAAACGTTTTCATTGTTATTAAGGGCAAAGGTTGACATTCATAGTGATGTACACTTCCGAAAGTGCACGGATCGTAACGAGTAATTAAATGGTACCTCGTGAGGGATAGGGTTGTCAAACCATAAGGACTAGAACTCCTACTACTAATGATGGTCTTCAAGAGTCGCTTCTCCTTCTCCAAGGACTCCTCAGTCAAGCCTTGGACACACCTCACCGAAATGATGCTGTCGAAAGCTCCCCCAATAACTCTCTTTTGAAGAAAGTCGATGTTGAATGGGCTAGAAACACTCTAAAGCCTAGCAATAACCTCCTCCAAACCCTAGCCAGCTACACTCTTTCCCCAAGATAGAAAAAAGATCCCTTCAAACTCTCTTAAGTTGGCCTTTTAAACACAAAATTGGGATTTTACACGCCCCTGTGGAATTTCCACATGGGAATGTGGATTCTCTTTTTCTACATCTGCTTGAGCGATGAATCGCTACATCATTCATGAAAAGTACTTTACTACAGTGATCCCAAAATTCTCTTCTTCCATTGAGGCCACATAGTTGGGAACACACCTGTGTGGTAGGCCATGTCGCTTCTTTTCTTTCAAATGTGTTGATGAAGCTCTTGAAAACTTTACACAGTCTAGAGCATGAGTGTGTGACTGTTGTTGTGCCTTTCTAACTTGTAACTAGACTTGTACACTCTTGGAAGTTGGCACACACCCTCATGCGTATGATCATAGCTCATGTCTTGACCCTTCTTCCAAGCATGAGAATCCTCAAAATCTGCGTTCATGACCTATTTTTACTTCCTTTCTTCTTATACTACCTCCACAACCTTGAATGCAGAAAAGAACACAAAAAACACATGAATAAGCCATAAAACCTGATAAAAGCAATGCTCATTGTGAAGAAAACATAGTCAATAATATGCATATACAAACACTTGTCAAACTCCCCTACACATAAGCCTTTGCTTGTCCTCATGCAAAATTACTCATTAAAGCATCTTAGAGGAAAATTAGAAGTGCTCAGCCTTAGGTTCACCAAGAGTATGCAAGAGAAGCATTCTAAAAGTAAGGATGCTTTCGAGCTCCCAATGAAAAAAATCATTGCTCTAGCTAAAAACTCAAAAAGCAGCAAAGATAAGACAAGAAATCTCAGTATTCAAGCAAAGAGAGTTTAAAACACTATTTGAAGCACATGAAAGGTTCAAGGACCTTCTTAGGCAGTTCCCACATCATGGGTTTAATTCATGAAGGAGGTTGCAAATTCTTTACAACAGACTGAACTACCAAACCAAGAAAATTATTGATGCCACTACAGGAGGATCATTGAGCAACAAGTATCTTGAAGAGGCAGAGCAATTGTTTGAGGACATGGCCAACAATGAGTCACATTAGAGTTCAAGAGACAGGCTACCAAAAGTGGTCGGGTTACATGAGATAGACTTAGACACCGTTTTAGCAGCCAAGGTGGATGCGCTCACATAGAAGTAGGATCTACTTGTTGGTAATAGTCAACACTTCAACATGAATTCTAGGGCTATTATGTTTTTGCTAGACATGTGGAGGAGGACATGGGGCTACCCAGTGCCCAATTGTGAGTTTTGTAGTGGCTTTAGTAGAACAGGTCGATTTTAACGGTGGAGGTCAGAGGAACCAAAATAACTTGTACAACAGCACATACTTAAACAGGAACAACCGACCTCCACTATTAATGGTCAGCACATACTCGTAAAGTCATCCAAACTTCTTTTGGACCCAGGGTCAGCAAAGACAACCTCAGCAATAGAACTACCAATAACAGTCACAGCAGCAGCAGTCTGAAAGGAAGTTCTCCACAGAGGATGTTTTGGCGAAATATATGATGAGCAATGATGCCAAAGTGGATGAGTTTGGTGCTATATTAAGAAATGTCCTACAGTACCTGTGCGATACTATTCCCATATTTAGATTGATTTTCTAGCCAATTTTTTTTCCTATTGTTAGATTGTTTTCTTGGCAAATTTTTATTTTCTATTTTTAGATTGATTCCCTAGCCAATTTTAATAAAATAGTTTTCTTGTATCCCAAGTTTAAGTTAGCTATAAATAGAATTGTACCTTCTCCTTTGAAAAAGAGAACTTGGATTATTATTCATGAAACAAGAGTTGTCCTACTACCATTGTTCTTGTGAGTTCTCCCGGATTCGCAAGAGGAAAGTTTGGGCTTTCTCCTAATTCATGCTCTACATTTTTCAGGCATTTTGTGCGGATTAGTTTCTGGTTTGTGGTTCTATGATTGCTCGAATAGCAGGTTAGAGTTCTTGAAGCTTCAGATCGTCTCTTCTCAATGTACGGGTTGCATCCATCCCCAGCTATTCGCAGCTAGTTATCCCTCAACTTAGATCCTACACTCGTGAAGATCGGGCCATCATCTAGATCTCCTTCTTCTTTACCAAGTTGAAGCCTATCATTTGGTACTGGAGCCTTTGTTGACATGGTAGGATACGTTATTCCTACATTAACCTTTTCTTTTAATCTCAGTAATTTCATAATTTTTTCCAGTCCCATAGTCCATAAACCTAAAAATAACCAAAATTACCTACCCGTTGTGTTAGTACTGTTATTTGAGTATTGTATTTTAGGTTTATAATCTATTCATATTCCTCTAGTTGCTAGTCACAAAAAGAAAAAAAAACAAAGCAAAACAAAACAAAAAGAAAGAAAGAAAGTTCAAGAAAGGCCATTACAAAAAAGAAAAAAAAATCGGATTAGAAAGTTTCTAGTAGTCTAGATACTATATCTTTATCATATTATTACTTGTTTTGCACTTACTAAATTTTCAGTACTATTCCCTTCTTGTTTTATCTAATCAAACTCCACTATAAACTGAAGCTAGTTCTTTCAACACCTTCTGTTCAATCTCTTAGTCACATACGAAAACTACCACTTGGCATAACTGTGATCTAACAAGAAGGCATAAGAGCTTTGGTAAGTAAGAGGTGAGATTTGTGTAAATCCACATATATACTTATTTTTTTCTTCAAATCCACCAACATGGTAAGTTCAGAAGCTAGTTGTCATGATTATGACCCTGTTGGTTCATACCACAAGACAAATGCACCGGTTACGCGGGTAGAGTATGATGCATTTGTTAGTCACTTTCAACGTAAGCTGCGAGTATCAATAATGTCAGTACGAGAGGAGATAAAGAAGGTCATGAAAGATACTCTACATGAGACTATAGATTGGGACCCTTGCCGAGCATGTTCCAACCCGAGGTGGGCTTGATGACAGTCATGACCATAATGACGCCGGTCATGTTGGACATCGGCAATTTCCACGCCGTGACAATGATGAAAGCCTTCCCTGTGGCCACCGAGATAGAGAAGATCCTGATAGTATGGCGAAGATCAAGATGAGCATACCACCATTCAGCGGCAAAGCGGATCTGGAAGTTTACTTGGAGTGGGAGGCGAGGTGTGATCAAATTTTTTCGATCCATGGTTTTTCTGATGAAAAAAGGGTAAATTTTGCATCTCTTGAATTTACCGATTATGCACTAACATGGTGGAACCAGTTACATGAAGGCAGGCTATTTGCGGGGAATAGCTATATTCACACATGGGATGCTATGAAGAGGGCTATGTGACACCGCTTTGGTCTACCACACTTCTAGAGAGATCTATATAACTGGCTACAATGGCTTGTTCAACGTTCAAGAACCGTCGATGAATATTATAAGGAGATAGAGGTCCCGCTGATCCATACCAATGTGCAAGAAAGTGCTGAGGCAAACATGTCGAGGTTCTTGAGCGGTCTCAACCTTGAGATTGTTGATTAAGTGGAGATGTTCCCCTACAACACTCTATAGGAGCTCGTACATCAAGCGACGAAGGTTAAGTAACAGCAACAGCGTGGCGGTCGAGGTTGCACCATACCCAATTGTCCCGCTCTCCCTACTTAGCGCCGCCCTTAGGGTGCCACAGGAGGTGGCGCTACTCTTAGGCCAATTGCGGCCATCTCTTTGGCCGAAAGTCGACCACGTCAGCACTTTCTCTGGGCTCCGAACATAGTAATCGACGTTCCACTTCTTCGACAGCTGCATCTTCTTCTCTTCTACATCCACTATTGCATCTTCTCGCAGCGGCGACATAGAGTGCTTCAAGTGCAAAGGGAGAGGGCACATTACTTCCAAGTGCCCCAATAGAAGGACCTTGCTTAGTAATAAACAGGGCGAGTGGAAATTGGAAGAGGTTAATACAGTGGCTCTAAACGGAAATTGTTCTGCCATTATGGGCAAAAAACTGCCAATGAAACTGAGAGATCTGGGAAGTTTTGTGATTCCTTGTTTGTTAAGTGATGGCGTGGGAGAAAATGCACTAGCCGATTCTGGAGCTAGTATCAATGTGATGCCATACACTATCTACATGAAGCTTGGTTTGGGAGAGTTGATACCCATAAGGATGACCTTGTAGTTGGCCAATAGAGCAGTAAGACGACCATGGAGAATTGTATAAGATGTACTTGTAACTGTTGAAAAGCTCATCTTCCCTGTGGATTTTGTGATCCTTGACATAGATGAGGATATAGAGACCCCACTAATTCTTGGATGACCCTTCCTCAATACCTCCTGGGCTCTCAAAAATTGGAGAGACAGAAAGATGACATTAAAAGTGGGAGATGAGGAAGTGGTGTACTGACTCCCAAGCTCTATGAAACACTCCATGGATCAAGATTATGAATGTTTCATTGCACATGACCCTAATTTTTTATTTTTTATTTCATGCAGGATGTGTCATGGTGAGCCCCCTTCTCAAATACTTTAAGGGGAAGCTTGAGGAAGAGGTGACACAGCAAATAGAACCATAACTTAGAAGAAGCAATAAAGGGAGTAAAGTGAGAGTTGCATCAACAAAGCGGGTGTGGAAGAAAGTACAAACAAAAAAGGAACACACTACAGAGGTGATAAACTCCACTCCTCAGAACTAGGTAACGAAAGCAAAACTTCTCTACCTACTCCAAGCAACCTAAGGCCATTGTAAGGTAAGAACAGGTACGTCAGGCTCGTGATGTAAAACAAGCACTTCTTAAGAGGAAACCCAAGTAGTTTTCTAGACTTTTGTACACTTACTCTTAGTTTATCATTCGTTAGTTAGTAAATATAGAATGTGGTAATTAATGTGAAAGTAGAAAGTTGGATCAAACCCACTGAATTTTATAAGCAAAACATGTTTGGGGGAGTCTAGTACTATTAGTAGGAATTATTGTCATGTCATTTTGCACAGGGAAAACCTTTAGTTTTTCACTATGATCATCACAACAGGCTTGGTAAACCCGTTGTACCCATTGTGATGACCAAGCAGAGAATTAAGCTTTTCTGGAAAAATTAAGTGAGTCAGCAACGGGCTTATAACGGTCGTTGTGACGGCCGTAGTAACCTATCATGGCCGTTCCGTTCCATGACTCTGAATTTTCTAGAGTTTTGGCATAGCTTTACCACAGCCGTTGTGAACACAATGAACCCTAGAACAGCCGTTGCCAACACTTAGAGATTTTTTAACCCAAACCGAGTTGACAATGACCCCATAATGGGCTGATAATGGCCGTGGTGCCTCAAAGAGTCTGAACGCATGAGATTCTTTTGCCAAAGAGTTATGGCGGCCTGATTTCTAGAGAGCAAGAGCATTGAAGGTTATTTTCATCAATATTTCAGCAGATTTTGGCAAGTTTCTCAATAGAAGATCAACAATCATCATTGGAGGAGGGCGTGCATGACACACGTCATTCAGACAACCTTGGGATCCATTAATACCCCAACCTTTGGAGAACTATTGGAGGGAGTTAGTCTAGGAACACTTTGATCATTTATTTATCCATTATTTGGTCTTGTGGCTCTCTTTCCACTTTGATATTTCACATTTCTTTGATCCATGAGAACCTAATTTGAGGGGAATTGCATATCTAGGTCCCTCAGTTATTGTTTATAAATCTTGACTGATCAATATATATTGTTCTAATTTTTTAATCATTGCATGCTTTAATTGTTTATCTTTGTTGATGTGGATGAGGAGGATATGCCCCTACATTGATGACACCCATGCCATGATAGATCTATGCATGCTCTAATAAGTTAGCCATAGCTAGGTTTTCAGATTAGGAATTGATTGACCCTTAGACTTAGGGTTTGATTGATTTCTTCTCATAAGGTTCCCATACTTAAGGCAAACATAGGAGGTTAAGGAGGATTAGATTTCATCCGAGTGATGGGGTGGTGGAATTCCATCTTAAGTGCCTAGTGATTTAGACTTTCATTGCTATGGCTTATTGGGGCTAGTAAGCCTTTGAATTCTCCTGGTTTGATCCTAGAACATAATTGGTACTTAACGCCTATCATAATTAGTAATCAAGATAACTTTCATACATACTCCCACTTCTTCCAAGTGTTCTTAACAACATCTCCAATTGTATTGTATCCGTAATTTGTACAATTAGACTAAAGAGAGAACTTAAACATTTAGGCTATTGATTAAGTGTAAAGGAAGTAATAGGGGCCTCTGGCCACTCCTGGGGAAATATAACCCTCGTGTTCATTCATGAGGTATTACTTGACAACCCGTGCACTTCCAGTATTATGGACTTGATTACGATATTTTATTGTGTATTTGCATACTTATATATTCAAATATTCATATTTTTACACATCCAACACTAGTAGGAAAGCGTCCGTCAGGTGCAGTTTACTACTTGTACGACCCATGCACTTGCGGATATGCAAGGACCATTTCAAAACTCATTTACGTTTTTCAGCAGTTTCAATCTCCGCGATTCTGAAACCATTTTGTAGTTTTTCCCCCATATATTTGGAATCTTTGTGAACTAATTTTTTTAAAATATTATTATTATTTATAATAATAATAATTTTGTATTAATAATAAAAAAGATGCAATAATTAAATATCTAATAAGTAATACATAATATAAATTTGACAAAATTCATTGACTGATGAAAAACACAAGACTATATTTCAATGCATGCAGATATATACAATTACAACTAATGAAGTTTTTTTGACATTATTAGAGAACTATTTTCCCAATAACTAGTTAATTAAATGAAGAATAGTTTCAATTGTTTCCATGGTGAATTAGTTCATCAACTTACTAAAAATCATCGAGTGAAGCTTAAACCATACGTTGAACTTCATCTCATTTAGAAAATATACTTATAAACAGTCTTTAAGACACCATTTTCAGTGTTCGATTCTCTAATCATGTCAACTAAAGCTTTAGCCTAATATGACTTGTTTTAAAGCGTAATAATTAGTGATACTAATTTAAGCATCCCAACATCATTATCTTCATCACTGAGGGCGTATAATTTTTCTTTAAATTTTAAGAGACAAAATAAGGTTTATTACAAGATCAACTACAAATAATTTGAATAGTTTCATTTGAAACAAACCTTTTCATCGGGTATATTGAGGTGATCCACTAGCATTTTAACACTAGTATCCATTTGAAATGGCAGAAAGGATAATTTCAAGCATAGTTGGTTGTGCTTGAAGTTGTTTCTCTCCTTGTATACCCTTTTCTTTGGTGATATAAACCATAAATCAACAAGTTCAACACTTTTTTAGCTAACAAGGACAAAGAACACTTTAACAATTGAAGATCTCCTTCACTACTGATTTGATATTTTTTAGATGGTCAAATGACAAAGGTGGTGAATGATCAATTCCAATCCTATGAATTATAGCATCAAATAAGACATGTTTTAATATTTTTCATGGAAGTACCAAGCAATAGTAAAACTTGAAGACAAAATTCAACCATGTAATTTACAAATAATTCTAGCTAGATAAAAAAAAGAAAGAAATAGACTAGATGAACATTGCATAAAAGATGAAATATAATAAAAGACAATAAACAAACCAATCGAGATTTTAATATATGTGAAACTCACAAATATATGTCCTACCTCCTCTTGAAACCTTTGAAGCATAAGGAGTTTTTTCCCAATATCTACAGTATAAGAATCCAAAAGACCTTGACCTTTAATGGGTGACGTCCATGTATTCCCCTTGTCTCTCTTGTACAGTGTCACATGTATTACACCCATCCTCTACAAGATAAAAATGAATAGGATCGGGTAGTCGTATCAACTTTGATGGTACAGATCAAGTCATCAAATCCCATTTTATTGATGGAACAAGGAACATCTCTCTAATTATGATCACAAATAACTTAAATTTCAATCATTTATAATGTCCCAATGAAAAAGAAAAAGAACCACACTTTTATTGTACTTAAGATTTAAGCATTTGGTTTATGACAAACAAAAAAATAGAAAGAAATCACATCAATATAACTTGAGATTCAAGCATTTCTTATTTCACAAAAAAAAGTGTAGAGAAATCACATCAACAATGGATCAGAAACTATTTATGCACTTGATGATATGTGTATCTTAAGAAATTAAAAAAAAAAAAAGCAAAAATGTATAAAAAAACCATATCTGAAATAGTAGTTCCAGTTCTGAACACACACAATATAAATCTCAAATGAGGTAACAAGTATCACTATAGTTCTTTGCTTTGATTTACTTTCTTTCCATTTCTTTGATTTACTTTAAGTTTAATTTATCAACAAGAATAAATGGATATTCATTTTTGTCTTTGATGTGAGACAAGCAGCAAACCAGATCACCAACCCAAAAAAATTTAATTAAACATGCTATGAACCTGATCACCAACAAAAAAAAACAAAAACAAAATAAAACAACCACAATATGATGTGAACCATAACTTAAAAAAATAGCAAACTAGATCCATTTGAAATAAAAAAGAAATAGCAAAACACATCAAGAACAAAATGAAAATCGTCATAAACATGATGTGAAGACCCTAATCAAGATTCAAAAAAAAATTAAAAATAAAAATGAGAAAACAACAAACTTGATACGAACACCATGATAAGAGAAGGATAAAATATAATAGCAACCATGAACAATGAGTTATAAGGAAACATACCCAAGGGAAGAAATAAAAGAGAGCACCCAATAGGTGAAACCTAGATCAAAAACCTAACAAAAAAAATAGCAAACGAGATTAAGAACACAAAACTCTAATTAAACATATCATGAACTTGATGAACAACAAAAAAATAATAATAACAATGACAAACATTTTATGGAAACAACAAGAGCAAAGGTCGGATGGAATAATCTACATTATTCCTTCAATTTAAAAGGTTGAAAAAACAAAAACAATTGTTAAGACTTATTTAAGGTCAGACTATTCAACTCAATGAGGGGAGATAATCAAATAATTGTTAAATTTATTTTTATGTCTGAAACACCAAAATAAAACAGATAACATTATCCACTAGCATAATCTCATACTTCATTCAACTCATATTCAAAAATTGAAAACTCACATTGATGAGATAATATTTGCTTCCTCCTAATGCTTTCTAGCCAACACGCTCTCTGAGAAATAACCATATTTGCTTCCTCCAAATGTTTCTAGACAACAAGCTCTCTGAGAAATAACCACAAAGACGATAAACATGTTATTGTTCTTGACTTGAAATTGATGCCTTCTTGGAAATAAATTAAACTTATAAGTTGTTCTAAACGTCCCAAATGCTTACTCAAAACCCTGATATTATTATCTTTTAAGTGCAATGAACCAAAGCTTATCGACCATAAATTAAAATCAAGTAAAATTAAAGTACTCTCACAATTTTTAATTAATAAAGGTCCATGTATTAACCTAAAGATTAGTGCATGTTGGACCTGTCAACTAAATAATATCCTACTGCAATTGAATAAACCAAGGGCTCTTCCTTTTTATCTCGTTCTCTCCATTCAATAGAGCTAGGTATTTTTGAGAATTTTAATACTTGCTTAATCTGGTGATAAAGGTACTTGGAAATCCATGGGTATGTGAGAATTCGAAAACCTACTCCCGCATTATGTTCACATTACTATTCATGAACTGTTCTCTAGCACAGTTACCATTTACATTGCTATTCAAATGGGTTTTAGACAGTCCCCTATGTGAAAAGTTGTCTCTCCCTTCTAAGGGCAGGAAGGATTTATGAATTTGGTATGATTCATCCAAATATTTATGGGGATACACATAGCGAATCTTCATTATCCCATGTGGCACTTCACTACAAGGAAAACTAATTTTTGCTATGACTAGTTACTTTTTCAAAAAGCTAAATATCGCCACAAAATGTTTTTCCCGATGCCATATGGTCATCGCATGTCATCGTATTTGTTCTATAACAAAAGATAATTTTTGCAACCAACAACATCAAGTTGCCGCCACAAAAAATTAAATATCTAGTCACAAAAATGTTTAGTCATCGAAATTGGTATTATTTTCAATGATATATTAGTCACAGCAAAAAGTATTATTTGCAACAAAGAATAAGTCATAATAACAGATTATTAGTTGCGACCAACTATTATCCGTCGCAAATGAATATTTTTAACTACTCCCTTTAGATCATCGCAAATGAGTGTTATTTGAAACCAATGGAAATGATTGAAAATGAATATTTTTGCTACAAATTGGGGCCCATCGCAACTAAATATTGTTTGTGATGAAGTCATCACAAATGTTTTACAAAAAATGGGTAGCATACACCTCACTAATTAGGCTCCTATATTATAATATAATTTAAATTATATAATGATAAATGCTATTTTATACATGTTTTATCAATTGTATTTAGTACTTAATCGACCATTTTGAGCTTTGTTTCTGTGGATAATTGGTACTTAGTTGTTCATTTTGTATCACAGGTTGAAGAAGCACAACAAGAGCCAAAGGAAGCAAATCAGGAGTAAATCGATACCAAAACCATCAAACAGAGAAATACACAGGGTATGGTATGTACTCGTGTACCTGCCCGTATACATTTCGGCTGAGCAACTTTCAGCGACCTCCCAATAGCTTGTACCAAGAAGAACATGCCCATGTAAATTGAGTACATGGCCGTGTACATTTGAAAGATCACATAGTGCGTCCCAGACAAGAGCACGAGCAGATGAATAGTTACATGGGTGTGTAACTTCAGAACATGAGAAGAAGAAATCCTGGGAGATACTCATCCATAGACAAAAGTACATGGTCGTGTACAGTAACCCATGTACAGCTAGTTTCAAAGGGTTTTGGGTTTTCTCTTGGGAGTTACACTGGCAAAGTACACGCATGTGTACTTGTCCAGGTAACAGTCTGTTCCTGCAGGTATAAATAGAAGATTTGAAGAGTTTTTTAGGACATCCATGTTTTGACCGATTTTGGGGAAAAAGGTTCTAGAGTTCCTTGGCTGTAGTTGAAGGAGGCTTTGAAGGATTGAAGGAGGAGCTTAAAGGAGTTGCGATTCATTGGCAGCGATAGCGGCTCACATCATCTCCAACCACACAGTGTTGAGAAGGGAGTTTTCTCTTTACATGTTAAGGGTTTTAGGGATTGAGATTCACCTTGTATTGATTAACATGAGCCCCATGGAGGGCTAACTCCCTTGAGTGCCCGGATTGATATAACTTGGGATTGCTTTATCCTTTGATTGCTTTTAATTTAAATTTACCTTTGCTTCTAGATTCATCCTCGTGTTCAATGTTGGTTTTGCGTATCGAAAAGTGGCACTACTGATGAACTCTCCGCAAGTGCACGGATTGTTACCAATAATAAAGTGGTACCCCACAAGGGGGTAGGGTTGTCAAACCTCAGGGACTAGACTTCTAGTACTAGTTGATCCTCTAATTCCTAGTCAAACTAAAAGGGTGATAAAGAAATTAACTACTATATGACTAAAACAAGGGTGGAAGAACTAAGTAGACTAGGATTGAGTTTTGATAACAAGAGAGCAATGCCCTGGGATGATTCCTAAGTGCCCAAGATACTGACTTGAGTCTAATGCCTACCAAGGAACATTCTAAGATCCTTGTGGGTGCTTAAAAGCAATGTTGCATCTACGGCTATCAAATACGCTAAGTTCTACAAGTGTAACTATGGGCTTCGTACACGCTAAGTTTTGTAACTACACTAGGTAATCACAACTACGGTAATCAACTCACACCAAGATTTACACAAGCATCTATACAAATTAAGCATGCCAAGTTATGCAAATACATGATTAAACACAAGAAAACAATAGAACTCCATAGGCATTAGAACTCAAGTAGTCAAAGTATAAGAGACAACATAGTTCACAATCCCGGGGCATCGTGGAACGGTTAGCCCCTCATGAATTCATACAAATGAGAGAGAAAGATAAACACAAGGAAGAGAGACATCTAGACTTCCCCCCTTTACAATATCTCCTCAAATGTACTTCAAGAACTCCATGGGATGAGCAACTCCACTTCTCCGGTAGCTCTAACTCACCCTTGGCCTCCTTAGCTAGAGTGGTGATGGCTGATCATCGTTCTCTTGAGAATTCCACCACTAGAGAAAAAGACTCCTGAACAAACGACCCCAAGAAACCCCAAATCTGAGAATTAAAAAGGACTTTTTGAGCTCGACACGGTCTCATCACAGTCATGCTCAGACCATGATCTTCTTGGAGATTCTGAGTCAAAAGGGCTAAGTGTCATCCAGAGGAAACCACGATAAGAGCATGGTCGTGCTCCACCCGCTACTCAGCTTAAGCATGCCCATGAAAGGAGCACGCAGACCATGCTTCCAATGAAATTATAGGCCATTCCTAGCCAGAGGTAATCATGGGGAGATAGCACTCCCATGCTTCGGTCATGCTCTCATTGAAAAACAAAGGAGTCCTTGATGGGCTCCAACTTGGTAATGAAGAAGGAGATCCAAATATGGCACAATCTTCATGGTGTAGGATCTAGGTTGAGGAATAACTAGTTGTGCACAACTAGAGATGGACGCTACCTGTATGTTGGGGAGAGACGATCTGAAGCTTCAAGAACTCTAACATGCTGTCCGAACAATCGCAAAATCACAAACCAGAAACTAATCCACACAAAAAGCCTGTAAGCATAGAGCACAAATTAGAAGAAAGCCAAAATTTTCCTCTCACGAATCAAGGAGAACTCAAAAGAACATTGGTAGTAAGACAACCCTTATTTCGTAAATAATAATCAAACTTTAATCTTTCAAAAAGAAGGTACAAGGCTATTTATAGCCGACTTGAACTTGGGATACAAGAAAACTATCTTCTTAAAATTGGCTAAGGAATCAATTTAAAAATACAAAATAAAAATTTGCTAGGAAAACAATCTAAAAAAAGTAATATAAAATTAGCTAGAAAAGCAATCTAAATATGGGAATAGTATTCTATGGGTACTGTAGCACATGAAGATGGTAGGTACAATTTGTCTCTCATCCTTAAACTTGGAATACTTTATTTTCGATTGATTTGGATTTGATTTTGTTTCCTTAAAGAAATTAGGTTGGTTTAGGAAAGAGATATTTTGGGATGATTTGTCATAAAAGGAAACCACTTCTCCTTCTGTTTTTGTGGGGCCAGCAAAGATAGCCACAATTTCCGTCATGGACGTGCACGTGAGTGTGAGGCCCACATGTGGCGTAGCTCCGAATACTTCTCTCTTGCTATCCTCTTGTTTAACTAAGTCAGGAATTATGTCCTCACTTCCGGTACACCTGGTTTTCGATTTGTTTAGCACGGTTTCATGTAAATGGTCTTGATATACTTCCTCTTCTATGCCAGCTGAAGTATTACCATCTGTAGGTGTTGTAGTTGCCATGGGAGTGATGTCCTCATCATCCTCTCCCTGTTGAAAAGGAGTCATCCTAAACTCGATTGAACCGAAGAAAAGTGAAAGATCTGCAACGTTGAAAGTAGCACTAACACCATACTCGCCTGGAAGCTCGATCTTGTACACATTATCATTGATCTTCTCAAGCACCTGGAATGGTCCATCATCTCGAGGTTGCAACTTGCACTTGCGCTATGCTGGAAAATGCTTTTTACGTAAATGTATCCACACTAGGTCACTCGGCTCAAACATCTTTCTTCTTTTTGTTCGCTCGCTTCTCATACTACTGAGTGTTCTTCTCGATGTTATCCTTCGTCTTTTCATGTATTTTCTTCACAAATTCAGCACACTTGCTTGCATCCATATTAGCTTGTTCCTGCAAAGGCAAAGGTAAAAGATCGATAGGGGCAGTAGGTTTAAAACCATATACAATTTCGAATGGACAAAATTTAGTGGTGGAATGTATCGCCCTGTTATATACGAATTCGACATGTGGTAGAAACTCCTCCCATATCTTTAAATTCTTCTTTAAAATTTTTCTTAATATCATGGATAGTGTGCGGTTCACAACTTTTGTTTGCCCATCTGTTTGGGGTGACACGTAGTGGAGAATAATAGCTTGGTTCCTAGCTTTCCCCGCAAAGGTTTTCCAAAAATAGCTCAAGAACTTGGTATTACAATCTGAGAAAATGGTTCGTGGCACACCATGTAGTCGCACCACTTCCCTGAAAAATAGATCGGCAACATGACGAAGCATCATTGCGCTTATGACAAGGAATAAAATGAGCCATCTTGCTAAACTTATCAACTACCACAAATATAGAATCCCTCCCTCTCTTAGTCCATGGTAATCCAAGAACACAATACATAGAAATATCTTCCCACAGTATACTAGGAATAGGTAAGGGAGTATACAATCCATGAGGGTTTAAATGAGACTTAGCTTTGTGGCACGTCTCGCATCACTACACATAGCGCTCAATGCCACGCCTCATTTTTTGCCAAAAGAAGTCGTGGTTAGCACACTCTCTATCTTCTTGGCACCAAAGTGGCCTATCAGACCACTCCATGAGCTTCATACAAAAGTAATAAGTGAACAGAGCAATCTGGTATACACAATTTGTTAGCTCGAAACAAGAAACCATCATGCAAGTAAAACTTTTCCCAACGTTTTCCTGTACTACATTTAGAGTAGGGTTCAGCAAAGTATAAATCTTAAGTATATAATTCTTTAATGCTTTCTAAACCCAGAATTTTAGCATCTAGTTGGGACATCAAAGCATGGCACCCAGAAAATGCATCAGCTACAAGGTTATCTTTCCCTTTCTTGTCATTGACAATGTAAGGAAAAGACTTGATGAACTCACTCCATTTTGCATGTCTACGATTTATTTTTAATTGAACCTTAAGCTTCTTTAATGATTCATGGTCAGAATGTATCACAAATTTTTTAGGCCATAAGTAATGCTGCAGACAAGCTCCCCTTGCGTATATCCCGCAAGTGCACGGGTTTGTCGAAGTAATAATCCCGGGTGAGCGGGTATCGAATCCACATGGAGTAGGGAATAAAAATACTTAATTCGATTCTTAGCTATGTAAAAGATCAATGATAATGAGTGTGACAATGATTCAATTCTCAACAATAAAAAGCAACAAGTAAGAGAGCAAAAAGTAAAGAAGGGGGTAAAGGCAATCGATAAAGATGGGGTACCCGGATAATGCTCCGCCTAGGATAATTGTTTCAAGTGCAAGAACCCCTATTATGCTTCCTAATCAATGCGATGGTGAGTCGTGGAAAATCCTTAATTACATAGTCCCAAATCTAAGGTCAACTATGCCTAACTCTATACATGTCCCGGAGGAGAAATCGAAACAATCTCAACACCTCGCACTTTCGCATAGAGTTGCAATGAGCTCTAGGGATTCCAAGTGATAAATCTCTTCCTTATTATAGACCTAACCCTTTGGTCCGGTGGAAGGTCCCTAACCCAATTGAGCCCTAGATACTAAGATCACCTCGATGCTTCACTCCGTTTGTCGCGCAACTAAGCCCCAGTGAAGTTCATCCCTTAGACCATTCGCTCTATTATGACCGCCAAAAGAACTCGAGGAGCGGAGGTAGAATCTATCACGCCGGGAGGAAAGGGCGACTCCTGCACCTCTCAACTCACTCTCTCAACCCTCTCCAACCTAGCTTCGTCTAACGCTCATGGTGTGTCACTCACTCACAAGGTTACCAACAAGAACTCTCAACCCTAGTGTCACTCTAGGGGAAATGTTCATACAAACAAGCATTCAAGATTGGAATTCACAATAAACATCAATTTATTGAAAGCATAATAAAGAGGTTCAAAGAAACAAATACATCCTAGGGTTCACAATACCCGAGTACCCACTAGGGGTTTAGCTCTCCATGGAGCTAAGTACAATCAAAGAAATAGAATGTAAAAGCAATGAATCCATAAAGAAACCCCCTCGATAGTCGTGTCAATGGTCTTGTGGAAAGTCCTCTACTCGTCGTCCAAGGATTCCCTCGTCCGGTATAGGATACGCCTCGACGGAAGCTCCCCTACCAACCTTCTTTCTAAGGAATGACGATGTTGAAGCCATAGAACCTCTCCAAAACCTTGGCCAATACCCCTCGAAACCCTAGCTGAAGCCCTCTCTCAAGTTAGGGAAAAGATGGAGAAAAGAATACTAAAATCGGGGCTGATTCGGCTTTAAATAGGGCTGGAATCGGGCGACTACACGGGCGTGGATGCTTCACGCGCCCGTGGGGAATTTCCACACGGGCGTGGATAATTTCCACACGCCCGTGTGGATCCTCTGAAGTCCTGTTTTCTCGGCCGGCTATGAATAGTGCTACTACAATATCCGGCCTAAATAGCTTTCCGAATCCATACTTTCATCGGAGTAACGCAAACGGGCACACGTTCACGTCGTGGATCACTTGCATCTTCAATGATAGGCACGTTGGTGAAGCTCTTGTTCTATGTGCATAAGTCGGAATGCTCGAGTGTGACTACCTTTGTGCCCCTCCAAATGGATGTGCCAACTCGAATACGAGGAGGTTGGCACATACTCTAGCATCTCACATCGACCTATGTCTTCGCGTTTGAACCTTAGCAAGATTTCCTCCAAAATCGGTGCATTGTAATCCACATTGACTTCTTTCCTTCATACTTGGCCTCACAACCCTACCTGCGCGAAAGTAACATAAAAACACACATATTAGTGTAAAAACCTGAGAAAATTAATGCTCAACATAAGGAATGAACGCTTCGCATTCATATCGCACAAGCACTTATCAGCTGCCAAGTTTCCAAAGCCCTCACAAGCGTATACAACTCCTTCTCATAAATAGAATAATTGAGAGCTGGACCACTTAACTTCTCACTAAAATAAATAATGGGCCTACCTTCTTGCATAAGCACCCTACCAATACCTACACCCCTTGCATGACATTCTATTTCAAAAGTCTTACCAAAGTCAGGAAGTGCTAGTAGTGGTGCGGATGTCAATTTATCCTTTAATTTTTTAAATGCCTTTTCTTGTGCTGCCCAAATTTGAATGGAACTTCTTTCTTTGTCAATTCATTGATTGGGGCCGCAATGGTGCTGAAATCCTTCATGAACCGATGGTTAAAGCCTGCAAGTCAAAGAAAGCTTCCCACTTCTCTCACGTTTTGGGGTGTTGCCCACTCACCTACCGCTTTGATCTTGTCTTCATCTACCTCAACACCCTGAGATGAAACCACAAAGCCATGGAACACAACTTTAGTGGTGCAAAAGGAGCAATTTGCAGGTTAGCCTACAATTGTTATTTTCTCAAAATAGCAAGTACATCACACAAATGTTCAATATGATCATCTAAAGACATGCTGAAAGTTAAGATATCATCAAAGTAGACTACCATAAATTTTCTGATGTAGGCTCCAAGTACATGGTTCATCAATCTCATGAAAGTACTAAGTGCATTTGTTAAACCAAAAGGTATGACTAACCATTCATGAAATCCAAATTTTATTTTAAATGTTGTTTTTACTCATCACCCTTTTTCATTCTAATTTGGTGATAGCCACTACGCAAGTCTATCTTCAAGAAGATAACATATCCACTAAGTTCATCAAGCATATCCTCCAGTCTAGGTGTGGGATGTCTATACCTCACAATTATGTTATTAATGGCTCTACAATCTACACACATTCTCCAAGAACCATCTTTTTTAGGAACTAAAATAATCGGGACTGTACAAGGAGTAAGACTTTTCTTTACTTAACTTTATCGAGTATTTCTTGAACTTAATGATGGATATCTTTTGTTTCCTCTGGATTGGTGCGGTAAGGTGGCCAATTAGGCAATGGTGCTCCTAGTAGTAAGACAACTTTTATTTCGTTAATAATAATCAAAGTTCGATCTTTCAAAAGAGAAGGTACATGGCTATTTATAGCCGACTTAAACTTGGGATTCAAGAAAACTATCTTATTAAAATTTGTTGGGAATCAATCTAAAAATAGAAAATGAAAATTTGCTAGGAAAACAATCTAATAAATAAGAAAATAAAATAGGCTAGAAAATCAATTTAAATATGTGAATAGCATCCCCACACTTGAATCATTACTTGTCCTCAAGCAATTTCAATTTAATATAGTTGACATGATGAGTGCATGACCTCTGATCTCATTAATATAGAAAGCACTAAAGTTTAGAGGGATCAAAGGCAGTTAAGGACAAGATCACAACTTCTCAAATAAAAGCCTCACTCTTGTTTCAAAAACCTAATATGAGTGTGTACCCCTGAGTTGAGTGCCCCACGTGCCACTGGGTCCGCAAAATGAATGGAGACTTTAATTCTTACTAAACTAACTAGGTAGTAGCTTCATAGACCTTGAAGGTAGACTTTTCTCCAGGTAGGTTACAAAATGTACACTTGTAATGCCCAAAATTCGACTACTCAAGAGTGGCTTTAACACTTTCAAGGAGATAGCTCTTTGTACCATCTTTTTACATAATGAAAACAAGTAACCGGTAGGGCATTCCACGAGGGATCCGACTTTCCAGTTTTTGTTCAATATAATGAGAACACACAAGTCTTTGAAAAAAATAATCAACCCAAACAAGTTGCTCCACAACTTGGTTAATGTGTATTAATCTAGGTTTTCAACACAAGAGTGAGTAGACAATTTGGCTCATAATAAGGACCTTAACAGGCACAATCCCCCCTAAACTTAAGATTTTCTATCAATAACAATCATAGATCATCCTAAGGCATGCAATCATCTGATAGGCTCCAACTTGGTGAATAAGAAGGAGGTCTAGATGATGGCCCGATCTTCAGGGCATAAGATCTAGGTTGAGGGATAACTAGCTGCAAACAACCGGGGATGGATGCGACCCGTACGTTGGGAAGAGATGATCCGAAACTTTGAGAACTTTGGCCCACTGTCCGAACAATCGTAGAACCACAAACAAGAAACTAATCCACAAAAAACACGTTGAAGGTAGCCCTTTCTCTAGGTAGGTTACAAAATATACACTTGTAATGCCCAAAATTTGACTACTCAAGAGTGGCTTTAACACTTTCAAGGAGATAGCTCTTTGTACTATCTTTTTACACAACGAAAACAAGTAACCGGTAGGGCATTGCAAGAGGGATCTGACTTTCCAGTTTTTTTTCAATATAATGAGAACACACAAGTCTTTGAAAAAAATAGTCAACCCAAACAAGTTGCTCTACAACTTGGTTAATGTGTATTAATCTAGGTTTTCAACACAAGAGTGATTAGACAATTTGGCTCATAATAAGGACCTTAACACGCACAATCCCCCCTAAACTTAAGATTTTCTATCAACAACAATCATAGATCATTCTAAGGCATGCAATCGTCTGATAGGCTCCAACTTGGTGAAGAAGAAGGAGATCTAGATGATGGCCCGATCTTCAGTGCATAAGATCTAGGTTGAGGGATAACTAGCTACGAACAACCAAGGATGGATGCAACTCGTACGTTGGGGAGAGATGATCCAAAATTTCAAGAACTTTGGCCCACTGTCTGAACAATCGTAGAACCACAAACAAGAAACTAATCCACAAAAAACACCTGGAAGCGTAGAACATGAATTAGAAGAAAGCCGAAACTTTCCTCTAGTGAATCCATGAGAACTCACAAGAACAATGGTAGTAAGTCAACTCTTATTTCTGGAATAATAATAAAAGTTCTTTCTTTCAAAAGAGAAAGTACAAGGCTATTTATAGCCGACTTAAACTTGGGATAAAAGAAAATTATATTATTAAAATTGGCTGAAATCAATCTAAAAATAGAAAATAAAAATTTTCTAGGAAAACAATCTAAAAATAGGAAAATAAATTGGCTAGAAAATCAATATAAATATGGGAATAGTATCCGACGGGTACTGTAGCACGTGAAGATGGCAGACGAATCTCTCCACTCTTAATCTTGGAATATTTGATTTCCTAGTTGATAGGGATTTGATTTTGTTTTCTTCCAGAAATTGGGTTGGTATAGGAAAGAGATATTTTGGGTTGATTTATCATAAAAAAAAAACCACATCTTCCTTTGTTTGTGTAGGGCCAGCGAAGATAGGCACAGTCTTGGACTTGCATGTGAGTGTGAGGCCCACATGTGGCATAGCTCCAAATGCTTCTCTCTTGCTATACTCTTGTTTGACTAAGTCCAGAATTATGTCCTCACTTCCAGTACACTTAAGTACAATTAAGGTAGAAGAAATTGGAAACACCACCATATCAATATAATTTAAAAAATAAGCTTAAGTTAGCGTACACCTGGTTTTGGATTTGTTTAGCACGGCTTTGTGTAATTGATCCTTGATATTCTTCCTCTTCTATACCAGCTGAAGTATTACTATTCATAGGTGGTGTAGTTGGCATGTGTGTGATGTCCTCATTATCGTCTATAAAAATAAAACAAGAACCCTCCCCCATACTTGAATGGTGGATTATCCTCAATGTATGAGCATAGGCTACAAAGTCTAAAGATTGAGAACTAAAGTAAAGAGGTGGTTTGTACGACTTTCCTGAACACGGAGAGTGATGTTGCCTTTCTCAAAGTGCATTCCATTAGCCAATCACCACAACCAATCCTAAGATGAAATAAGAGACTCATATGTGAAGCTCAATAGTCCAAGAGCAATAACATAACAAAAACTGAAAATGCAGAAGGAAAGTGCATCAAAATAAACAAACCAAAATGTCAGTTTAGTAGGGAACATCCCTTACTAACTGAACACGCATAAGTATAATAAAATATGAAAAGAAATACAAGTCCGAATACTGACCCAAGTCTAATAAAATACAAAAAGAAATACAAATCTGAATACTTGAAACTAAAAAAAAAAAGTAGCTGTGCAACAATCAGAATGGAGCGCTCTCAGAAGAATCAGAGACAGCATCGGGGAAAGATGAACTGAAATCCAGGGCTCTATCAGCAATGGCTACTCCTCCATGGTGTGGTGATTTGACAGCGAAAGATGGTTCAGGAGAAAGATGAATCCCTAAGTGCTCGGCGATCTTGGTAACACTCCGCTGAAGCCACCAGAACGCTAAGATAAAACAAGTACCCTGATCAGAGTGGCTTGATGAAGGACGTAGTGATGGTGGGGATCTCGAACGAGCAGCAATATTAGGGAGTGAGGCCAGGGTCTGTGTGCATGAAAGACAGACCTCCTCTGGAAATGCTAGCCATGGGTAAGCCTAACTTTTGCAAATTGTGAAACACGATAGGGCAATGCTCGCCAACAATAGTCAAACGATCAATACAGTTGACCAAACCCATCCCTTTAATCAAACAAGTAATGTAGGGGTATGCAAAGTGATAGCGACATGCTCAGAAGATAGTATAACTCTTGCCTAGTGATAGCGCCAATACTACCACTTATTCCTATAACTGTTCCGCTGAGTAGAGCGTTGATGAAAAATAGTGCAAGTGACTGAAGGGATGAGGCCTTGGAGATACTGGGAGTGAAATGGTAGCTACCAGAGCTCAACCTTCTCCAACTGTGATTATCGCGCTCTCCCAAAGCATGGGAAAGAATGAAGATGTTGGTATTCATCGGTGGTGATGTATTCATGAACATATAAGCCCAAGTAGAGCGCAAATTTCATTTGGCTCAAATAATACTCATGACCAAGGATTTGGAAATGGATTGCATTGGGTTTATTGCCCACATCTTGGCCTCGATGCATATGAATTGTAGCTAGGACCTCTAAAGTCGACTCAAGGTAGGCCGATTCATTAATCGTGAGAGCTGCTCTACCTTGCCAGCCAAATTAAAAGCATGTAAAGTGTCCCAATCAATGGTGCCAAGCTTCCCAAATTTTTGAGTAGAAAGTTAGGTAAATTGATCATGCTAGGTAGATGAATTGAGCCTCGATTAAATATCGTCACGAATGGCCTTAGAGAGAAGGTTTGATCAAGATATAGAGTGGTGCCTCACCATCATCTAATATAGAGAGGTGCCTCGACATCATCACGGTCATGGAAAGAGGAGGAGCACGATCGTGCTCATCATGGACACACAACCGTGCTTCCCTGGATAAGGTCCCTACACTCCAAAGAGCATGGATGTGCTCTGGGTGACCATCTCCTTAGAAGCCCGAAAAAGGGGCAGCATACCTATTGGCAGCAATAGTGAATAATGGTGTTGGTCCAATTAAAGGATGACCAAGGAAACCCAACATGCACAAACACAAGAATAAGGATCTCCACAAAATGACTTAATGGATCATAGTTGCGAAACTTACCGACATTGAAGAAAGGGTCAAGATGATGAAGATAAAATGGTGAGGGGATGGAAGCACACGACAAACTCGCAAGTGAAGCTAAGATGACCAGAGCGGGAAGGGAAGATAAGAAGATGAGACTCAACCTACCTAAGGTGACTGGGTGTTTTAAGGGAAAAAGGAGGAAGTCGAGGGTCACACGACTCACGCCCAAGCACGCCTTGAGCACAAGCATGCTCAAGTGTGCATGATAGGTCAGCAAGTGTATGGAAAACATGATCGTGCTTCTCCCGTGCTTCCTCCCATTGATTCTCTCGAGAAAATTCCTAAAGGCATCAGAAGACGAAACACCGCCATGCAAGAAAGAAACCGAAACCATGCTCATTGGTAAGCATGCACATGCTTACCCCATGCTTGCCTTGAAATACCTCAGAAGATAGGAACAAAGAAAATCACGGCCTGAGCATGGGTGTGCTATGCCCATGCTCAACCTGAAATGATTCAAAACCATGGTAACAACCCTAGCTTTACAAATCCAAAGCCATGAACATTCAAAAAAACCCAAGAAACACCAGCCAAGAAAAATATGTACTTCAAAGAGAGAGAGAGATAGAGCACAAGAAACATGGAAGCGCAGCTATAAATCAATTCAAAAACATAATGAAAAGACAAAACAAAGATGGAAACTTTGGGTTGCCTCCCAAGGAGCGCTTGTTTAACGTCACGAGCTTGACATACTGATAAGTGCTTGAGTAGACATATTTTAATATATGTTTTACATGCATTGAGCATCATTTTTACTATGGTTTATGTCTCATATTGTGTATTTGGTGTTCTTTTATGCATATAGGTTGTGAATACCTTGAAGGGTAAAAAGGAAGCAAAGATAGGCTATAAAGACACAATGTTGGGAATTCTTGTTCAATTCAAGGACCAAGACACGAGAGGAGTTCATAAACATGGAGATGTGTGCCAACTTCCAAGAAGATTCAAGTCAATTCACTAGTTGGAAGGGCACAAAGGCAACCACATCTTCATGTTCCTTCTCTTTGTGAAGATTACAAGACCTCTCAAACATACGTCGATGAAGAAAAGTTTTATAGCCTACCACATGGACGTGTACCCGGACATGTGACCTCAAGAGAAGAGTGCCCGGACATGTGTGCTCGTGAAAAGTACTGTAGCAAAATTACTCTTCACGCGCCCGTGTGGAAATTCCTGCAGCCCACGCGGCCACGTGGAAAATCCACACGGGCACGTGACAGGCACGGTTTTGGGCTTTAAATAGGCCATTTGTCCTATTTTTGAGGGACTTTTGGTGAGGGTTTTCACGAGCACTTTGAAGGCAAGGCGGCTAGGGTTTTGGAGGAGGTCTTTAGCGATATTGGGGGGTGTCCATCACCAACTTTGATCGATCTTCTCTCCATCATAGCATAGAGGGAGCCTTCGACGACCTAGCTTTGGAGAAGGATTCTTCAAGACGTTAGGCGACCCATCAAGGCCATCATCAAGAATTTAAGGGGGTTTTACTTCATGGTTTTCATTGCTTTTCATTGTAAATATCATTGTTTTGTAACTTGCTCCATGGAGGGCTAAACCTTAGTAGGTATTTGGGCATGTGAACCCTAGGATCTATGTTTTTGTAATGATTTGCTTTATGTTTCTATTAAATCCGAGTTGATTTGAGTTTTAATCTTGTATTCCCATTGCTTGCTTGTTTAATTAATCCTTGTGGTTGATTGGATTCGCATGATTTGTTACTTTGATGTGAGAGAGGTCTCCATTAGAGTTAGAATTTCAAGGTTAAAGAGGGTTGAGAGGGTGAGTCATGAGATAGTGGAGTGTCCCCTTTCCCTTCCGATTGAGTGTTTCCTATCTCCGTATTCTCTAAACTCTATGCAACCATATTTGGTGTGAGGCATGAGATTGAGAGATTTCTCCGCCGGGACCTTGTAGGAGGTTAGAGATCCTTCGCCGAGAATTAGGGTTAGATCTATCTTTAGGAATCGGTTTCACTCTTGGGTGTCCCTAGAGCGTATTGCGGTCATATGGGGTGTGAGGTGTTGAGATTGAGCAATTTCTCCGCTGGGACCTTGTAGGAGACTAGTACTGGTGGCTTGGAGGCAAGGGCCGGTTGTTCTTGGATTACCTCGACTCATTAGATTCGGTTTAGAAGCATTTAGTGAATCATGAGCTTCATGTTAGATCCTAGGGGGAGCATTGTCCGGATACCTCATCTTTATTGATTGAGATCTCCTTTACTTGCTTTCTTGCTCATTTGCTTGCTTATTAATTCTCTTGCAATTAGTTCATTTCATCACATCCATTGATTTCGACTAGATAACTAAGAATTGGTTAATACTAATACTTCCGTTCCCTGTGGATTCGACTACCCACTCACCGGGGTAATTATTACTTCGACACCCGTGCACTTGCGGTTTACACGCATATTCGGACGTGTCACATACCTATACTTCAAGGTGGATCATGAAGGAAAAATGCGCTAGAATTCGTGGAGGATGAAGGTTCTTCTCATAATGCATACAATTTCAAATGATGCCCATTAACCTTGAAGGTTCCTTTCATGGGATGAGAGATTTTCAATCAGCCATGAGGGGATATTTAAGTGATCGTGTAAGGTCCAGACCATCGCGACTTGACTTTTTGGGAAAGAGCTTCAACCTCGAGTTGAACAGAAGAACATGCTCTCCAATTTAAAACTTCTTATCCTTTCTAATGTGGTTATCATAAATCCTTTTCGCTTTCACCTTATACATCAATACATTCTCATAAGCATTCTGTCTGTGTTCCTCTTATTCATTTAGTTGGAATTTTTGTTTTTGATGTGTGTCCTCCATGTCAAAATTAAACAGTTTAATGGCTAGTAAGCTTGGTGCTCTAGCTCGATGGGTAGATGACAAGCTTTGTCATAAACCAACCTGTAAGATGTGTGTCATGTGGAAGTTTTGTAAGTTGTTCTGTAGGCCCAAAGGGCATCATCTAATCATTCTGACCAGTCACACCTTTTATGATGCACTATCTTTTTGAGAATCTTTTTAATTCTCGATTTATGACTTCAACCTGACCACTAGTTTAGGGGTGGTAAGCAATGGCAATGCGATGGTGGACACCATATTTTCTCATCACTTTTTCAAACTGAGTGTTACAGAAGTGTATCCCACGATCACTAATAATTGCCCTTGTGGTGTCAAATCATGAAAATAGCTTTTTCAAGAATTTAACTACCATTCTCGCATCATTTGAGGGGAGAGCATATGCTTCCACCCATTTGGAAACATAGTCAACTGCCACAAGCACATATTTGTTTCCGTTTGAATTCGTAAATGGTCCCATGAAGTCTATCCCCTAAACATCGAATACTTCACACTGTTTGATAGGAGTTTGTTTCATTTTGTCAAGTTTGGACAGATTTCCTTTCCTCTGACACTAATCACAGGTTCCAACAAACCTCCGGGCATCTATGAAAAGCTTCCGCTAAAAGAAACCAGCTTCAAGAACCTTCTCAACTATGCGATTAGCACTGAAGTGACCCCAACCGTTCCAGAATGACAATGTTTCAGAATTTCCCATCCTTCCAAATGTGAGATACAACGTTGGACAACTAAGTCGGCACAAAGTTTATATAGAAAAGGATCCTCCCAAAAATAATGCTTGACATTCGACAAGAATTTCTTTTACTGTCAGTAAGAGAAATATAAGGGGGTGACCTATCCCCTAATGTAGTTCACAAAGTCAGCAAACCAAGGGCATTCATTAGCTTGGGTAGACATTTCTCAAACTAAGTACAGGTGTTTCTCGGGGAAGACGTCATTAATTGCTCTGTGCTCATTGTCGTATTCTTCTATGTGCTAAATACGAGACAAATGCTCTGCAACCACATTTTTTGAACCCTTCTTATCTCAAATTTCTAAGTCAAACTCTTGCAAAAGAAGAATCTATCAAATTAACCGTAGCTTGGCATGGTCTTGGAAAGGAGAAATATGATTATTGCATGATCAGTATACACTATGACCTTGAATAGCACTAAATAAGTTCAGAATTTATCAAAAGCATAGACAATGTCCAGCAACTCTTTCTCTATCGTAGTGCAATTTTCTTGAGCAGACGTTAAAGTCTTGCTTGCATAGTAGATTGAATGGAATTGCTTGTCGTGTCATTGCTCCAGCACTAATCCAACTACCAAATCACTTGCATCGCACCTGAGTTCAAAAGGCTGATCCCGCTTATGAGCTTTTACAATGGGTGCCTAAACTAACCTCTCACTCAGTGAATGGAAAGCCATAAGTCACTCTTGGTCAAAGTTGAAGGGTGTGTCCTCCTCCAGAAGTTTTGTCATGGGCTTAGAGATTTTCGAGAAATCCTTGATAAATATTCTATAAAACCAGGCATGTCCAAGGAAACTTTGAACATCTTTTGTGGAGGTCGGTAAAGGAAGTTTTTTTATTGTTTCAAGCTTTTCTTTGTTCACCTCGATCCCATCACCAGAAATCTTGTGCCCCAACACTATGCATTCTCTTACCATGAAATGACACTTTTCCCAATTCAGCACCAAATTTGTTTCCTCGCATCTTGAAAGAACCCGATTCAAATTATGCAAACAACCCTCGAATGTGTCCCCGAAAACCAAGAAATTATCCATGAAAACTTCCATAATATCTTCAATGAAGTCATCAAATATGGACATCATGCACCTCTAAATTGTTACATGTGCATTACACAGTCCAAAAGGCATTCTCTTGTAAGCAAATATGTCATATGGACAAGTGAAAGTGGTTTTTCCTTGATTCTCGGTTGCTACTAGGATTTATAGGTATCCAGGCATCCCATTAAGAAAACAATAATACATTTGTTCGGATAACCGTTCCAACATTTGGTCGATGAAGGGCAAGGGAAAATGGTCCTTCCGCGTGGCGTCATTTAGCTTCCTATAATCGATACAAACTTGTCATCCAGTCACTGTACGGGTTGGAATCAATTCATTGTGTTCGTTGGAAATCACTGTCATTCCTCGCTTCTTGGGTACCACCTGAACAGGACTAACCCAAGGGCTATCTAAAATTGGATAGATTATCCCGGCATCTAATAGTTTCTTCACCTCCTTCTTGACAACTTCCATCATGTCGGGGTTCAATCTCCTTTGAGGTTGTACCTTCGGTTTGATTTTGTCTTCCATTAGAATTTTATATGTGCAAAAGGATGGATTAATTCCATTTATGTCGGAAATACTCCAAGCTATGGCCTTTTTATGCTCATGGAGTAAGGCCACTAATTGCTTTTTTTGGCTAGTGTCAAGTGTGGAGGATATGATAACTGGTAGTTTGGAGTTTTCCTCCAGGAAGGCGTATTCCAAGTGTGCCAGAAACTCATTAAGCTTAGTATCTAGATAATTAGATGAAATAGGTTCAGAAGTTGCATTATTACCATCTCTTCCTTAAATATCGACACCCTACACGTTGTATCATTCAATTCCCTTCCCCTGTGGGTGGAATCATTATTCATAAATCTGTTGTTGTCATCATTATAGGGTGTATCATTTCCAATCCAACTAAAACTGACATTGCTTGCCCTATATTCCTCTCTTGTTCCTCATCCTCCTACAAGTACCTATCCCTGCACTCATGAACTGATTCCATTGTACCTTCTGCTCATAAAATTCTGATATTAGCTCCATGAGGCTAGGTCCGTCCCCGTGAGAGCAAGTATCCTCATCCCTGTGGGTGGTGAAATGAGAGTGGCTCTTCAGAGTAGCAATTAGTTCTTCCTTGATGACCTCAACATCAAAATTGAAGAGACAGAATAAGAATGACAAGAAAGCAAGGTAGAAAATTTAAACAAATGAAAAGTGATATTCACAAATATGAACAATATAAACAAACTAGATCACCAAAATCCTAATTTTCCTAAAAATTGCCAGTCCTGGGCAACGGTGCCCAAAACTTGATGAACTCTCCGAAGTACACGGATTGTTACTAGTAATAAAGTGGTACCTGACAAGGGGATAGGGTTGTTGAACCTGAAGGACTGGATTTCTAGTACTTGTTGATCCTCTAATGCCTAGTTAAACGAAAAGGGTGATAAAGAAATTAACTACTATAAGACTAAAACAAAGGGTTGTAAGAACCAAGTAGACTAGGGTTGAGTTTCAATAACAAGAGAGCAATGCCCCGGGATGATTCCTAAGTGCCCAAGATACTGACTTGAGTCTAATGCCTACCAAGGAACATTCTAAGATCCTTGTGGGTGCTTAAAAGCAATGTTGCATCTACGGCTATCAAATACGCTAAGTTCTACAAGTGTAACTACAGGCTTCGTACACGCCAAGTTTTGTAACTACACCAGGTAATTACAACTACGGTAATCAACTCACACCAAGTTTTACACAAGCATCTATGCAAATTAAGCATGCCATGTTATGCAAACACATAAATAAACACAAGGAAACAATAGAATTCCATAGGCATTATAACTCAAGTAGTCAAAGTATAAGAGACAACATGGTTCACAATCCTGGGGCACCGTGGAACAGTTAGCCCCTCATGAATTCATACAAATGAGAGAGAAAGATAAACACAAGGAAAAGAGACATCTAGACTTCCCCCTTTCACAAGATCTCCTCAAATGTACTTCATGAACTCCATGGGATGAGCAACTCCACTTCTCCGGTGTCTATAACTCACCCTTGGCCTCTAGCTCGAGTGGTGATGGATGATCATCGTTCTCTTGAGAGTTCCCCCGAGCACTACTCATTCAGGTTAGCCAATGTTTAATCTCTATTGAATTGCAATCATTCTATTCATTAAACACCCAAGTGAAGTCAATCCGGGCACTACTCTATTCACTGTGTTTAGTTTCTCACTTCCTCTGATTTGGCCTTTTGCTTGTTTTTATTTTCTTTTCTTTATTCCTAAAAGTAAATTGATTTTTGTTTTGGTTAGCTAACAAGGATAGAGTTATTACTTTTACTATCTAGTATTTGTGGATTTGACCTTGTTTTGGCATGTATTACTTCGATTGACGTGTACACTTGCGTTCGATTGACGTGTACACTTGCGTGCATCAACTTTACGTTGATCATATAATAACAAGTTTACACATAACAAACTCATTTTCAACAATATTGACTCAATTTGACATGTGAACCCTAATAGTAGGTTAACATCAATTCATGTCTAACGAAATTATGTATTGTAGACTTCTACAAAATATTGACACAATAAAGATTCAAAACATGAAAGTAATAAGTGTATGAAATTAAATATTATAGTCTTTTATAAAACATTGAATTGATAAAAGCTTTAAAAATGAAATTCAAAAAGAGTTGAAAACATTCAAAACATTTAAATCTTCAATCATCATCATCATCATCTTCACCACTATCTTTATTTTCATTGGCATCATCATCTTTTTTGTAATATTCCTCCAAGCTATACTCATTGTCATCTTTTTCGTTAGCATTTTCATGAAGACCATATATATTTTATATAGAATTAATTATCACATCTCTAAGATCATTATCACCTCCCTACACATAATCATAATAAATGAAAACAATTTAGAAATCAGTACTACACTATTAAAAGGAAAAATGTTCATTAAAGCAAAAGATGCATATAGATTAGGTACCGGCATTAAATAATATTAGTGATGAGATAGTTAATTATAGGATTTTGGATATACTATAAATATAATAGTATTAAAGAAAGAGGAAACAGATGAGATAAACCAAAATAGAATAAAGACAATGGGTATATAACATTTGAGATGCGATAGTTATTTAATAGTATTTAATGTTAATCATTATTAACTATCACATCCCTAATGGCTACCAAAGAAAAAGAATGGGAGATAATAAATTAAAATAACATAAAAACATACTTTATATTAACAATAATCTAAATATCATGTAAACATAATAATTAAAAGCATTAAATGATATTATACATGATTCGCTAATTGAATATTAGATAATCCCAAACTTGGCAACACTGCTAGAACAATGACGGGTATTTACTGTTGCAATTTATCAATAGTAGACTCCATTTGCTTGAAATGGTCCTTCCCATTCATTTTCCTTCCTCTTTTGAATTTCTTTGCATCTTTTGCTACATGTTTGAGAGGAACCACTACAATGCACAGTTTTCCTTGAATACCCCTACATAATCCAAGTAAGTGACCATGTTTAGATTTTCTTGTAATATCACGATATGTTTCCCATTCATTTACCATTGAACCCTCAGATGTTGCAGTTGATTTAATATTATCCATTTGATCCTGACCTTGAAAAATAATTTTAAATATTCATTACAATGGTAAGAGTTAAATGATAAAAAAAACATATATATCCATAGATCATTTGCTTTCTCAATAGCACAAGTTTCTCCATCCTTTATAGTATGAAATTTTTTAAAGCAATCAATTGGGCCTAGCTGTGAAGCTGTCTCTTTAACCTGAAGTAATTTAAAAAAAAAAATTCAATTTGAAAGATATGGAATATGTATCCATCAAAAAATATTAAATACTTAGACACAAATATTAGTTACCATGTTACTCCTATGCTTGGCCATCGAAACTCTACTAGTAGTATCAATAATTTGATATTGTGATTGATTAACTTTATTCTTATCACTTTTGTGCTGCATACATACCAATAATATAAGAATTTTTACTCACTTTTAATAGAATGAAAACCCAAATAATGTATATATATATATATATATATATATATATATATATATATATATAACTTGACAATTATCACCCATCCATTTGTCTACCATTTCTTTCCATGCATTAGTAGGAATAAAAGAATGTGGGTGTGATGAGTGCACTTTATATACATGTTTTCATACCCTAAATTCATCAATGTACTTGTTCTCAAGCTTATTTTTGTGCATGTGCGGTACTATTCTGGGTTTTTCTGTTACTTGTGCAGGAATAGGGGGGCTCGATGCGATTTGGAGTGAATTAGGGAAGAAAACAGAGAGAATGCCTTTTGGGTGCTAAGTGCTCAAGCTGGACATGGGCGAGACATGCTCATGTCCTTTCCACTGGATATCTCAGCCTGGTGTGCAGTTCATAGAGAAATCCATGTAGAAGGGTGTTCTCAAGTTTGACACGGTCTAGACATGGTCATGTCTATGCCGCTGAAAAACCCAGGCCGAAAGCAATTTTATTCAAGAAGAAGTGACACGCTCTAGGTGCTCCTAACACGTTCGTGCCACATCATTGCACAGTCATGACACAATCATGTCCCTTCTACTAAATCTTCCAAGCAGGCCCCTACCATTCTACTCAAATTTTCCCCTGACACAACATGGTCCGGACACGCTCGTGCGCCAACCGTGTTGAGCCCGAAATCTACCTTTTTAATTCTAGTTTCTAGGGTTTCTTTTCCATCTTTGTTATGGGACTTTCTTCTCCACCGGGAGGACACTGATGAGAGCGAAGATGAAGCTTATCCACACCTTCTAAGGCAACAAGGAGTGAGTTGGAGGCACAAGGAAAATGGTGCTAGCACACGGAGCTCGACATCAGAGGCAAATCTAGAAGAGAAGGGAGTCATGTCTTCTTTCTTTAGATTTATTGTCATCTCCTCCATGTTGTACCCACCCATGAGGGGCTAGCCGGCCACGGTGCCCCAGGATGGGAACTATGTCACTTTGTATGCTTAAACACTTGTACTCTTTTTGATTTACGGAGTTCTTTTAGTTCTTGTGTTAAATCTTGTGTTTGCAAAAACTCGATGTGCTTGATCTGCGTAGATGCTTAGGTAAAACTCGATGGTGGATTGTCACAGTTGTTGTTGCCCTAGGCAATGGCAAAACTTGGTAAGCTTGATCCCATAGTTATCTCTGCAAAACTCGACGTAGTTGAGAGCCATAGTTGCAACATTGCTCTTGAACACACACTAGGACCCAAGAATATACCTAGTAAGTCATGAAAGCGAGTGAGCATCATTTAGTGTGTAGGAAACATCCCGGGGCATTATTCTCTTGTTGTTGACACTCATCCAATTTGCCTATTATATCCACCTGTTCCTTTTCTTGCCTCTTTTACTTTTCCATTCTTCTGTGTTAACCCAATCATCAATTCATTCTAACTAGAGATCAGTGGTAAGTGAGTATTTTTAGTTCAGTCCCTGTGGTTCGACAACCCTACCCCTCATGGGGTACCACTTTACTACTTGTGTGCAACCCGTGCACTTGCGGAGAACACATCAGGGTGTTTCTACTTCTTGAAAATTGGTTGTCTTCTGTGCAACATTCAATTAGAATATTGGCACTTTATTGAATTCTCAAATGCTTTCTTCACTTTTTCTTCTTCTAGTTGATTATAAGAGAAACCCAGGGCCAAATATTGAGCAAAAAAAGTATCTAGCATAGATTTTGGATATTGAGAATAAGATACCCATGGCCTGTTAATTTTTTTTTATGGAAGATAACATGTATCTCACTAATGGCTTTTGCTGTTATAATCACATTTGTGACAAAAAAAATACCATAAATTAAGATGTCTAAATATTAAAAGCAAGTAACAAAATTATAAAAAGATATTTTACATATCCTAGAAAATAATTTATACTATCAAAACATTAAATCAACAATTTATACATGAGTTGCTTTAAGATTGAAATATTTTACCTATCATCATATATTTCAACTTCAATTCCTTCTCATGGGGTTTGACACCTTTAGCTTTTCCCATCACACTTACTTTTTCAACAAATTCACCAATGAATTTAAAAATATTTATAGTGTTTAATACATAAAATATATAAATTAATAATTTTATTTCATTAACTTTTCTATGCCTTTTACTTGGAGGTGTTGAAGAAGAACTTATTTCATTTGAAACTCTAATAGATGACGGTAATACTGACGGCAATGAACAATCAAGATTAATTTCAACATTTTCATCATCTACTTAGTTTGGCATTTGATTATTTTGTGATTATGAATTTGCATCATTTTTTATTTGTGTTTTTTCCTCTCCTTGCGTTTTCAATATAATCCTTATAATTGAATGCGATGTTATTTACCCACCCAGAAAACAAATATTAATTATTAATACAAACATGAAAGTAAAGGGAAAAAGGAGTAACATAAATGACAATTAAGAAACTATACTAATTAATGCTAACATGATATGATCAAGATCAAAGTAATAAATTCAAAATGGATAAAAAGACTCACAAAAATGAAGAATGTTACAAAAACAATAATAATTAACGTGAAAACCTTCAATTAGTCCACTATCATATCTTTAACTCCATCCTCATTCTAATCTATATCTTCAAAATCATCTTGTGGTTGTGATCCATGGACATTATGAACGACATATTCCTCTTGATATGACTCTTCATTTTCTGGGATTTTATAAAGATTTCTTGGTTTTATCTTGATAACAGTATCCCATGTAGGATCTTTCAATCCTATAATATAGTAAACCTGAGTTACTTGAGATGCTAGAACAAATGGTTCATTTGTATGTAGTTTTCGTGTCGTGCTGACACTAACAATCCCATAACAATTCTTTCTATAACCAATACCTTCCTAAGAAGTATCTTAACAATCACATCTAAATAATGTAACTTTATTCCCTGTTGTATACCAAAGTTTAATTATATCCAATATTGCTCCATAATATGGCAACTCTATAATATTTCCTTCTCCTTTAACCATAACACCACAATTTTGAGGTTTTTTGTTTTCATCTCGATCTCTTGTGTGGAATTGAAACCCGTTGAAATTGTAACTTGGATAATAAATTACTCTTCGTTCATGGCTCCATGCCAAAGAAAGCATATTTATATCCATTTTTTCATCATTTTCATTATATGCATCACTAATCTATGTAATATATTGAAGTTTAAAAATTTTAGTAAATTTCCAATCTATGGAATTAAAGAACAAAATATTATAGTAAAATAATTAACTTATTCATTTCATTAGTTTCTCTAACCAAAAATAGAATTCACATTTGTGAATCCCATCAATATTTCTAACTCCTTGTTCTGATAGGACGTTCTTATGTTCACTATAAAAATCATAAACAAATTTCAATATTAATTTGATTAATATCATAATATAAATATTCATACAAATATGAAGTTAGAGTACCTAATAAATGATTGAACATATTCACAATTTTGGAGGATGTAAATAATAGCCACATTTAGTAAGTCATTGCTCCACTCTAACAAAGCATAAACACAATCATAGAACAACATGGTTATTCTTCCTATTGACCTGTGATAGATGAAAATTCAGCATAACATTCATTCCTGAGCATTCTAGAACTCAATCAAACTAAATAATGAGAACTTGTGAGACAACAATGAGCATTCACTAACATTAACACAATTGAATATATGACCTTTGATAGATAAAACACTAATCAGATCACATTTATTAGTTCTTTATGATTAATATTATATGTATATTTTTTTGGCACCAGGATTTCGCATGTGGTTTTACTATGATCTATTTGCATATTGGTGAATTTAATTGATAAATGATTTTTATATTTGCAAGGGAAGAAGGAATGCTTTGCATCTCGTCTCTTTATTTGCTATGACTTAATCAGGCTTAATGTTGCGTTGGACCTTGACTGGATGAAAATATGAATGTAGGTGAATTGTTATTGATTTAATGATCTATTTATCCTAATTATATGATATCTTATCCTCACATTCACATTTGTCTGTCAACATAAACTGAGTATTTCGTATTTTTTTTAGTTTATCCGTGAGTATACTGGCAAAGTGAATGGACTAGTGAAAGATAACCGCAAGGCACAAATGGAAGTCAAGGCTAAAGAAAAAGAAAAGAGGATTTGGTTGCCCAATAGGTACTTGTTATTAGCCTTTTTTTTATGATAATTAAGCCTCCTATTTTTTTCTTGATTCATTGCAAGTGACATTCTGGGACTTGATTGATTTGTATAATATGTATGCACAATTGCTGCCCTTAGTATTATCGGCCCAATCCATGCTAGGCATTGACAAAAGCACCAAAATGGGTGGGCTATTCACTAGATGGGTGGAATGGGGATGTCCCCGGCTTCCCACAATCAGAGACATCATAAGAAAATGAAAAAATAAAATGGAACAAATCACAGAATTAAGTATTCAAATTCACAGGCAAGGTTGTACACAATCCGGTCATGCGCCAAAACATCTTGCTATCATTAAGCCAAACTAATGCCCTAACCCCCAGATCTAGGGTTCTCAAAACCAAGACACCAATACCCTAATCAACAAATTAAACCTCTCAAAGCTCAAAAATCACCATAAATACGATTTCAAAAACAAAAACAAAGAAAAAGAAAAAACCTTAAAAATCAGTTTCTTTCAACTTTGGTCCCAAATCAGAGCATGGAATCACACAAACAACTCCTAAAAATGATCACAAAGAAGAAAAAGATCAAAATATTCAATCAAGAGACTTGGGCCAAGGGAGACGGAGAAAAAAAGGAGGTGGAGAGGGCGATGCCTCCAATCGTAGGCGTTGTAGCTGCAACAGTAGATGAAAAACGATAGTATATGAAGAACGGAGAGGAAGTGAAGAGGATTTTGAAGGGGAGAAAAGATGGTATTTATAATATTTATAGTATTTAATTAAATATAGTGAGTTTTCAGTTGGAGCATTGTCATGTAATAAATATACGATTTTAAACTCTAATTAACATAATTTAATAAATGATTACCTACTTTTTTTTTAATATAATTAACATGGTTTTTTATATGATTAACTATTTAATTATATAACTAAAGGTAATTGAAATATAACTAAAGGTCATTTTAATAATTATAATCAAATTCTCCAAGTTAGTTGCTCTCATATATTTTTTCACCATAACCAATTAATTTTAATTTAATTTTTATAAATTACATAAAATAGTATAATATTTTTAATATATTATAGAAAAGCTTCATTTGTTAATGCTTTCAAAATATATAACATTCTCCAAGTAAAATTGAAATTAGTTTTCCTCTTAAATTTCTTTAGCAGTTCAACTGTTAATTTTTATCTTGGATTTTTTATTATACCATTAATCATAAATTCAATTAAATTAAATTACTTCATTAAGTAATTATTCTCATTATTAGTTAAATATCTAATTGGAGATTTATCTTTGAAGTAAGCAATTTTTTTTAAATTATAATGTTTTTTAACATATTCAAATTATAAAAAGTAAATTTCAATTCTTAATATTTATTAAGTAATATTTGTTATAAAGATTACGGTTGATAATATTTATTAATAGAAATAAAATCATTTTTCACTTATATGTCTCTAAGGAAAAAGAAATTACTCAAAAACTAATTAATTTCTATTTCAATGAAATTTGGGAGTAGATTTTTAAGCGTGAAGCATTTGTAATAAAATGCAATTTGGTTATGGAAGCCCATAATTTTTCACACGAGCTCGTAGTGTTTTGAGATGGCAATTGTTTTGGTAGCAAACACTCTTAGTTTCTGTGGTAAGAGTATATGCTAGTCAGAAAAGTTCATAGTGTTTACGATGAGTATTTGTATTGGTCGCAAACAATTTTAGTTTATGCGAAGTTATTTTTTTATGGAAAGGAGCTATAGAGTAGCTAATCTTATTGAGCAAACACTACAATACAAACAAGACCTCAACACAACTAGAACAAAGAAAAGCAGAGAGAGGAATAGGAATAACAAATATTTTTAGGAAAAAGCACAATCAATTGAAACAGTAATTCAGCTTCTTTGCTTCTTTCATCAACCATCTCGGGAGATCACGACCTTGGTGATAAAGCTAAATGTCATGGCATGATCTCCTGTGTGTGGCAAGCTTATCAACTAGAAGATTCTAATCCCTTTGGTACTAACCCTCCCACCGATATCAAGATCATGATCATACTTGATTGCAACTTTAAGCTTTTTAATTTGTTTGGCACATCCAATCGTATGAGTTAAAAGGTGTTGAACATCAATGCAATTAGTGAAAATGAAAGCTATATTAAGGTTCCAAGTCTTTACCATCTTTAACCCCATATCCACTACAATTAATTCAGCTTTAATGCTAGTGACAATGAAGTAGTGGCCATCACCAACATGGAGATTTCATGTTGTTTCACACATAGAAACCACCTCCACTAGAATTAGAACTCACAATAAGGCATCGTTGAAAAGATATTGGTTAAAAAAGGGATAACAACTGAATATATTAAGAAAGAAATTTTCCCTTTGAATACAATCACCCATGGTGTACTCTTTCACTTGTTGAACTTGTTCATTCAAAGAATCCGTAAAGATGTCAATATTGTGTTTTTTTATAAATAGCATTGCATCCTCGGGTTTGAATGTTCCGCATTGCAAGAGTCAGCAATCAAGCCTCATTTTGTCTTTGATGAGTCAACATTTTCCAAACCATAACCCTAATGTTATATTGAAATGCAAACAAAATGCCCAGAAGTAAGCTCTTCAATATGCCTCCAAACCAAATGAGTTTTGGAGCAGAAATTGAAGAGATGATCATTATTCTCCTTCTGAAGTCCATAGAGAAGGCAAGTAGCATCCGATATAAGGTTACGCTTCCAGCAACCTAAAGTTTTCACCTTACCATGGATGATAAGCCATGTGAAAAATTTTGCTCTAGGAGTAACATTTAAACTCAAGGCGATTTGTCCAACTCTTAACCGATCTTCCATTTAAAACTATTCAAGGACATGTACAAAGTTCTCACAATATTGCCTTGAACCTTGAGACCAAGTCCACTGATTCAAATTCAAGTATTAATGATGCTCGAGTTCATCATAGAAGAATTCAAATGACTACCGAGTAAATTGTGTATTACAACAAAGTTCCATGTTCACAAAAGTAGTTTGAGGTTTATAGGGTTTCAAAGATTTAACATGATCATTAAATACCTAGATTGAATCTGATTGACAGAGCTCATTTGAACTGATATTTAATACCATTAAGAGTCCCCGCAAAGAGATCTAAAGAGCCAAGAGCATTTAGAGGAATATTAAAATCTAAGGATGCACATTGCCATATTTCCGTATTAAGTATATCAACCAAATAGTGTCTTTGTTTAGAGTTTTAGAATATTTTTGTCAAAGTCACGCGTGTGCCTTTAGATTCCTAATAACCAACCCCATCGGGTTTGTCAAGTGTAGCATTGCTCCAAGAAACTAAGAAGGAAAGACCACTTTGATTGCTACTTTACTCTAAAGGAAATTTTCGATATTTTAACAAGTTTATCAAGGATACTTCCTCGGGAGAAAGTAGATGCCTAGAGTATACGGAACAGCCACAAAAATGCTATTAATTAGATCACTTTTCTAGCCCCGAGAAATATACAAATTTTGCCAATGAGAGACCAAGTTCGAAACAAGTAATAAGGGTGGAAATGGGCAACATGGAAGTTTTAGGGGAAATAGAGAATACCTGTGTAAGAAAGGAAAGATAGAAAATATCTAGTATATTGCCAATACCTTCAGAAGCTTGACATTTAGCCATTTAG
>NC_052473.1:9334750-9362388 GCF_009730915.1 Dioscorea cayenensis subsp. rotundata
CCCGTGTGAATCCAACAGGGTCGCTCATATGGGCTTACACATGACTAACTCTATACATGTCCTTAATTACATAGTCCCAAACCTAAGGTCGACTATGCCTAACTCTATACATGTCCCGGAGGAGAAATCGAATAATCTCAATACCTCACACTCGCATAGAGTTGCAATGAGCTCCAGGGATTCCAAGTGATAAATCTCTTCCTTAATATAGACCTAACCCTTTGGTCCAGGTGGAAGGTCCCTAACCACAATTGAGCCCTAGATACTAAGATCATCTAAATGTTTCACTCTGTTGCACGCGCAACTAAGCCCCAGCGGAAGTTCATCCCTTAGACCATTCACTCTATTATAGCCGCAAAGAACTCGAGGAACGGAGGTAGAACCTATCACGCCGGAGGGGAAAGGGGACGCTCCTGTATTTCTCGACTCACCCTCTCAACCCTCTCCAACCTAGCTTTGTCTAACGCTCGTGGTGTGTCACTCACTCACAAGGTTACCAATAATAACTCTCAACCTTAGTGTCACTCAAGGGGAAATGTTCATACAATCAAGCATTCAAGGTTGGAACTCACAATAAACAAAAATTTATTGAAAGCATAATAAAGAGGTTCAAAGAAACAAATACATCCTAGGGTTCACAATACCGGAATACCCACTAGTGGTTTAGCTCTCCATGGAGCTAAGTACAATCAAAGAAATAGAATGTAAAAGCAATGAATCCATAAAGAAACCCCCTCGATAGTCGTGTCGATGGTCTTGTGGAAAGTCCTCTACTCGTCGTCCAAGGATTTCCTCGTCCGGTATAGGATACGCCTCGATGGAAGCTCCCCTACCAACCTTCTTCCTAAGGAATGACGATGTCGGAGCCATAGAACCGCTCCAAAACCTTGGCCAATACCCCTCGAAACCCTAGCCGAAGCCCTCTCTCAAGTTGTTGAAAAGATGGAGAAAAGAATCCTCTAATCGGCTGATTCGGCTTTTAAATACGGCTGGAATCGGGCGACTACACGGGCGTGGATGCTTCACGCACCCGTGGAGAATTTCCACACGGGCGTGGATAATTTCCACATGCCCGTGTGGATCCTCTGAACTCCTGTTGTCTTGGCCGATTGTGAACAGTGCTGCTATAGTACTTTCTACCATGTTGCTACAGTGCTCTTCTACAGTATCCGACTTGAATAACTTCCCGAATCCAAACTTTCATTGGAGTAACATAAACGGGCACACGTTCACGTCGTGGATCATTTGCATCTTCAATGATAGGAACGTTGGTGAAGCTCTTGTTCTAAGTGCATAAGTCAGAATGCCCGAGTGTGACTACCTTTGTGCCCCTCCAAATGGATGTGCCAACTCGAATGCTAAGTGCACACACTCTAGCACCTCACATCGACCTATGTCTTCGTGTTTGAACCTTAGCAAGATTTCCTCCAAAATCAGTGCATTGTAATCCACATTGGCTTCTTTCCTTCATACGTGGCCTCACAACCCTACCTGCATAAAAGTAACATAAAAACACATATATTAGTGTAAAAACCTGAGAAAAGTAATGCTCAACATAAGGAATGAACGATTCGCATCCATATCGCACAAGCACTAATCAAACTCCCCCACACTTAAGCTTTTGCTTGTCCTCAAGCAAAAATTAAAATGTTATGTGCATCAATGAAGAAAATATTGGAAGTGCTTGGCCTTAGGTTCACCAAAGTATACAAAGAGAGCATTCTACAAGTGAGGGAAATTTCAACATTAAATGTGAAAAATCGAAACTCTAGATAAAAACTTATTTAACGCAAGGTATACTCCTAAAAGCTCTAAGTATAAGGGACTTATTTAACTACACAAGTGACAACAATTTCAAATATGGTAGTAGCTTCACACATCCTCTAAGTTAGCCCTTTCCAAAGTGGCCGCTAAAGTGGCTTTCACACTTTTGAGGTGGTAGCTCTTTCTACTGGAGTGGTAGCTTTCACTCATCCTATGAGATAGCTCTTTCTCTCATTAGGGCATAGCTAGTATCCGACTTATGAGAGTAGCTTCATACTTCATAGGTGGTAGCTCTTTCCACCCAACAAGCACAAATAAACAATAAAACTATTTTGTTCTTTCTTTTTCCATTTTTTTTTTAGAATTTAACACAAGAAACAACTATAACTAGTTCCTTTAACATTGAACTTGAGTTTCCAACAGAATTTAAAAAGTGAGTAGTGCACTAAGTGTAAATCGGGCAAAAATTCCTAGAAATTCAAGCAAGAACTAGAGCATGAAAACATTCAATGTTAGAAATTCTCCTAAACTCAAGAATACAATCCTTGCAACTAAGGTGAACCGCCATTGGCTATGTGAGCATATAACAATCAAGAACAATAGAAAAGATGTGTGCACTATGAAACTCCCCCCCACACTTAAGTTGTACATTTTCCTCAATGTACACATGCATGCTCACTCAAAATGTATATCATTCAAAAGCAAATGTGGGAGAAGCAATCAAAACAATACTCCCCTGACTCCTAGTGTTGCGTTTGATGAAGCTAATTCCATGGGAGTAGTGTCCCGACGGGTTGTGAAGCTTACACGGGCAAGTGCCAAAGCACCTTGGCCGTGCCCATGACAAAGTCTCAATTCCCAAGAAGACAAGACCATCTGCACGCATACACGAGGGAGTTCAGTGAAGCTCAATAAAACAAAAACAACTCGAGTATACAAAAGATAGAGCAATGATTACAACTCGAGACAACAAAATGAAAAAAAACTCAGAAGGAAAATCCTTTCTGAGTATACAAATCCAAAATAAAATGCAGAAAATAAAATGCGAAAAATAAGAACAAGAAGGTAAAGACACCTCAAGTGTCGGTGTTAATAGCTAGTACATCAATTTCCGTTGCTGGTGAAGATGACGCTGGTGCTGCAAAATAAATGAAGATTGGCAAAGAAAAAGAGAAATAGAAGCTTACCGACAAAAATGAGAATGAAAGACTAGAAATCGGCCGGAAAAACTCAATTAACAACCCTCTAAAAATGAGCGGTGAGAGGTCGAGAGAGCAAGGATGTGTTCTCAAAAACATTTGAGGGTCAAAAAGATGAAGAAACCCGAAAAAGATTTTTAAAAGAAAAACCTGCGGTTCTAGCATTTCTGTACATCTACACGGGCGTGTGGAAACTACCCACGCTCGTGTGCCCGACTCAGTGGGCGACGCGCCCTCGTGGACTCTCCATGCAACCGAGAAAGGTCTCTAAGACCCACGCCCATGCGAAAATTCCACACGGGCGTGGATATTCACAGGCCCAACTCACGGGGAAAACGCGCCCTGTGTCTTCTCGGGATGGAGAGATCCTATCGCGAGATTCGCAGGGTGTGCGAAAATTACCCACGCCTGCATGTATGGTTCACAAGGTCACCCACGAGGGCGAGTCCACGCCCGTGTGCTCTCGGGATAAACCACCCAACTCTGCGAGAATTCACGCGCTGTGCGAAATTACCCGCAGGCGTGTGGCAGCTCTCATGGTCGTTCACGAGGGCGTCGCAGCCACTGTGCCTTCTCTGGATGAGCTCGTAGTGTAAATCCACGGGTGTGTAGATATTCCACACGCCTGTGTGTTTTCTCTGGATGCCTTAGAAAATTCTGCAGGCTCTGCAAAAATTTTTTTAACATGTTTACACACTCAGAGTCTACCCTAATATGTAAGTTTTACCAGTGAAAAACATGAGAAATAGCTCAAACGACCAAAACTTCACCAAAACACATGAAAGCACAAGATAACACCAACGGTTCACAAGAAGAGCATAGCAATGGCATATAAGAATCAAAACACCAATACTCAAGATCTTATTCATGCAAACACTAAACTAAAAACTAGGAAAACAGTAATTGCTTGGGTTGCCTCCCAAGAAGCGCTTGTTTTACGTCACTAAGCTTGATGTACGTCTCCTTTACCTTACGGAGGCTTGAAAAGAGTATGTTCCTCCCACCTAGACATTGTATAGCTACTTCCCTTAAACCAAAAATTTGCTTGCCGGGGTGGAATATTTATTGGAGATTCCAACCATTTTACCTTTGGCCTCCAAGGAAACAATTTGGGTTGGGAATTGTCCAAGCTTAGCATAGGTGGGTCATTGGATGGTTTCAATCTCCTACCCACATCTTCTCCCAAACCCAAAATCTCTTTCTTGCAATTTATGAATTGATCAATCCCAAAGAGTAGTGCTTGTTCCATTACCTTACGATTTACTTCTTCTTGTGTATTTTCAGCTTGAAAGGAACATGACACTAGCAAATCCCCTTGAAAATTTTCTAGCTCACAAGCACACTCTTCATTCACACTGTCCAAAATCTCAAAATGGTATTCAGCTCCTCCCTTTTAATTTTCTACACCAATGTACTCAATTTGCCCAACTTCTTCATTGTCGTTCACTACCACATCATCTCTACAAGGAACTTGAATTGCTTGCTCAAATGCTTGTTGTTCCTTGGAGAGTGTGTCAAGTATCCCTCCTAATTGATGCTCAAAGTTTTTAAAGGAGGCTTCATGACATCTTAGTGTGGTCTCCATATTTTGGACGCAGACATCGGATGCTTCAATGAAGTTAGCTACTACTCTTTGTAACTGAAATGCATCCTCTTCGAGTATCTCACCCGTTTGACATTCCTCTTGAGGTGCCTCCCAATGTTGTTCACCAATATCCCATAATACATTTGGGTAGCCCACTTCAATTGGATGATATGCGTTGTAACATGGAATGTTTTGTTGTCGTGAAGTAACAATTCTATCAACTTTTTTATTGAGAGCTTCACCTGCAAATATAGAGCGACGACTGGGTCAATCATCATTTAAAATCCTTGCAAGAAAAAGTAAAACATGACAAAAGAAAACAAATGAGAATGATGGAAGAATAAGAAAGTGTGAAATAAATTTTTTTTTTTTTTAGAACAAATCAGAACGGTGATAGAGAAGAGATTTGAAAAAGAATGAAGGGTAAATAGCTAAGAAAACAAAGTTCAAAGTATCTCTAAACGCCTACTCCCTGGCAACGGCGCCAAAAACTTGACAAGGTCCCCTTGCGTATATCCCGCAAGTGCACGGGTTTGTCGAAGTAATAATCCCGGGTGAGCGGGTATCGAATCCACAGGGAGTAGGGAATAAAAATACTTAATTCGATTCTTAGCTATGTAAAAGATCAATGATAATGAGTGTGACAATGATTCAATTCTCAACAGTAAAAGCAACAAGTAAGAGAGCAAAAGTAAAGAAGGGGGTTAGGCAATCGATAAAGATGGGGTACTCGGATAATGCTCCACCTAGGATAATTGTCTCAAGTGCAAGAACCCTCTATTATGCTTCCTCATCAATGCAATGGTGAGTCGTGGACATCATTAATTACATAGTCCCAAATCTAAGGTCGACTATGCCTAACTTTATACATGTCCCGGAGGAGAAATCGAACAATCTCAACACCTCGCACTCGCATAGAGTTGCAATGAGCTCCAGGGATTACAAGTGATAAATCTCTTCCTTAATATAGACCTAACCCTTTGGTCCAGGTGGAAGGTCCCTAACCACAATTGAGCCCTAGATACTAAGATCATCTCACCGCTTCACTCTGTTGCACGCGCAACTAAGCCCCAGCAGAAGTTCATCCCTTAGACCATTCACTCTATTATAGCCGCAAAGAACTCGAGGAACGGAGGTAGAATCTATCACGGCAGAGGGGAAAGGGGACGCTCTTGTACCTCTTGACTCACCCTCTCAACCCTCTCCAACCTAGCTTTGTCTAACGCTCGTGGTGTGTCACTCACTCAGAAGGTTACCAACAAGAACTCTAACCTTAGTGTCACTCTAGGGGAAATATTCATACAATCAAGCATTCAATGTTGGAACTCACAATAAACATCAATTTATTGAAAGCATAATAAAGAGGTTCAAAGAAACAAATACATCCTAGGGTTCACAATACCCGAATACCCACTAGGGGTTTAGCTCTCCATAGAGCTAAGTACAATTAAAGAAATAGAATATAAAAGCAATGAATCCATAAAGAACCCCCTCGATAGTCGTGTCGATGGTCTTATGGAAAGTCCTCTACTCGTCGTCCAAGGATTCCCTCGTCCGGTATAAGATACGCCTCGACGGAAGCTCCCCTACCAACCTTCTTCCTAAGGATTGACGATGTCGGAGCCATAGAACCTCTCCAAAACCTTGGCCAATACCCCTTGAAACCCTAGCCGAAGCCCTCTCTCAAGTTGGGGAAAAGATGGAGAAAAGAATCCTCAAATCGGGACTGATACGGCTTTTAAATAGGGCTAGAATCGGGCGACTACACGGGCTGGGATGCTTCACGCGCCCGTGCGGAATTTCCACACGGGCATGGATAATTTCCACACGCCCGTGTGGGTTCTCTGAACTTCTGTTTTCTCCGCCGGCTATGAACAATGCTGCTGCAGTACTTTCTACCGTGTTGCTGCAGTGCTCTGCTACAGTATCCGTCCTGAATAGCTTCCCGAATCCATACTTTCTTCAATGATAGGCACGTTGGTGAAGCTCTTGTTCTAAGTGTATAAATCGGAATGCCCGAGTGTGACTGCCTCTGTGCCCCTCCAAATGGATGTGCCAAACTCAAATACGAGGAGGTTGGCACACACTCTAGCATCTCACATCGACCTATGTCTTCGCGTTTGAACCTTAGCAAGATTTCCTCCAAAATCGGTGCATTGTAATCCACATTGGCTTCTTTCCTTCATACTTGGCCTCACAACCCTACCTGCACGAAAGTAACATAAAAACACATATATTAGTGTAAAAACCTAAGAAAAGTAATGCTCAACATAAGGAATGAACGCTTCGCATCCATATCGCACAAGCACTTATCAAAAGTGGCAGGCATCTATGAGATCTATGCGGTTACATCGTTGGCGGCCCAAGTGGAGGCATTGAGTAAGAAGTTAGACACCCTAACTTCTCTGAGATTGGCAGCCGTAACGAGTTGCGATGGATGTGGAGGGGGACATACCCCATCTGATTGCCTGATAGCCGTTGGTGGTACACCCTCCGTTGAACAAGTTGACTATGTGGGTAATGCAATGAGAAACCAAGGTAAAACTTATAGTAATAACTACAATTCGGGTTGGAGGAACCACCCTAATTTCTCATGGAACAACCAAGGGTAACGATAGTCCACTTTACCACCGGGTTTTCAATAACAACAAGCAATGATAAGTGCTTGTGTCTTGACATGTCCGAATATGCGTGTAAACTGCAAGTGCACGGGTGTCGAAGTAATAAAATACCCGGTGAGTCAGGTAGTCGAATCTACAGGGAACAGGGCTACAAGTACTAGCTTCTTCTCTACTTTCTAGCCTAATGATAAATGGAAAGGTGTGGTGATCTAATGTGTGAAGAAATGAATACCGGAGAAGAATATGCAAGGGTGAAATGGAGGGAGATCTCAATCAGTAAAAGTGGGGTATTCGGGCAATGCTCCACCTACGATTTAGGTATTAGGTACCGAATGAGCAAAGTGTTTCTATGATGAGTAAGTTAAGTCGTGGAAAGCTAAATATAATCGGAACCGGCCTCCCGATCACCGATACTAGTCCTATACGATGTCCCGGTGGAGAAATCGCTCAATCTCAACGCCTCACACCACATATGACCGCAAAGCACTCTAGGGATTCCAAGAGGAGTATCTGATTCCTAAAGATTGATCCAACCCTAATTCCCGGCAAAGGATCCTAACCCCCTACAATGTCCCGGCGGAGAAATCTCTCAATCTCACGCCTCACACCAAATATGGTTGCATTGAACTTAGGGAACGGAGATAGAATACACTAATCGGAGGGGAAAGGGGATGCTCACTATCTCATGACTCGCCCTCTCAACCCCCTTCAATCTTGAGATTCTAACCCTAATGGAGACCTCTCTCTCACAAAGGTAACAAATCATGCAAACCAAATAACCAAAAGATCAATAAGGCAAGCAAGCATTAGACAATCAAGATTAAAACTTAATCAAACTCGGATTAAATAGAAACACTAAGCCAATCCACAAAAGATGAGAATCCTAGGGTTCACATGGCCAAATACCCTCTATGGTTTTAGCTCTCCATGGAGCAACATACAAAACACACCATCAAAGAATGAAAGTACATTAAAACCATAGAAATAAACACCCTTATATATGAACTGATGGCCTTGATGGAGAGCTTCGACATCTTGAAGGACCCACTCCGAAGCTAGGTTCGCCGGTGGCTTCCTTGATGCTATGACGGAGGAGGAATCGATCAAAGTTGGTGATGAAGCGTCTCCAAAGCCGCAAAGACCTCCTCTCCAAACCCTAGCCGTCTCACCCCTCAAGAGCCGCACAAAAGATGAGAAAGAATAGGACAAAACGGCTATTTATAGGCTTTAGACCGCATCTGTCACGTGCCCCCACGTGCCCGTGTGGATTTTCCACACGGCCGCGTGGGCTGCAGGAATTTTCACGCGGGCGCATGAACAATAATTTTGCTACAGTACTGCTACAGTGGAATTTCTGCAGTGCTTTTCACAAAACGCGGTCCAAGCACTCTTCTATTGAGGCCACATGTCCGGGCACATGTCCATGTGGTAGGCTATAAAACTTTTCTTCATCGATGTATCTTTGAGAGGTCTTGCAATCTTCACAAAGAGAAGGAATATGAAGATGTGGCTGCCTTTGTGCCCTTCCAAATAGTGAATTGACTTGAATCTTCTTAGAAGTTGGCACACATCTCCACGTTTATGAACTCCTCATGTGTCTTGGTCCTTGAATTGAACAAGAACTCCCAACATTGTATCTTTATAGCCTATCTTTGCTTCCTTTTTACTCTTCAAGGCATTCACAACCTATACGCATAAAAGAACACCAAATACACAATATGAGACATAAACCATAGTAAAAATGATGCTCAATGCATGTAAAACATATATAAAAATATGTCTACTCAAGCACTTATCATGTGTTAATAATGAAAAGTGTACTTTTCTTACAATAAGCATTACTTTTATCAGTTTTAAGCACTAATACATGTGTATTTGTGTTCTTTTGCACATGTAGGATTATGAAGCTATGTTTTAAGAAAAGAAGCCAAAAGTATATCATGTATGCACTATTTGATGGAATCTTGGAAGCAACAAACGGGAAGACACAAGTGGGGCTCTAAGATACAATGAGTTCGATGGTCATGAAGAGAGCAACAAACCTTCACTAATGAACACGTTTACTGAAGAATTGATGCAATTTACGGCATAAACATGTGCTCGTTTATGTCTTCTCGATGAAAAGTGGATCCGAGACTATTTTTTGGTGGGTGTACAGTAGCAGGGTACTATAGCAAGTCACTGCGGGAAATTTACTGTAGTAGTTACTCTTCACAGCAGGCCAAAAATTAGAATTTCATAGAATCCACACGGCCATGTGGAAATTCCACATGTGGATGCCCGATTCCAGCCTATTTAAAGCCATTTTTCAGCCCGATTTTGAACATCTTTTTTCTCATCTTTTTTCCATCTTTTGAAAGGCCTACGGCTAGGGTCTATAGATGTTCTGGCAAGGCTTTTAGAGTGGTTCTCTGGCTTCGACACTTTGATTCTACTGGAAGATAGTTATTGGGGGAGCTTTCGTCAGCACCGATTCGGCGAGGTGTGCCCTAGGCTTGACAAGGGGACCTATGAAGAGAACGAGGTCACTTCACAAGACCAACGACATGAATACCGAGGGGGTTTTTCCTATGGATTACTTGTTTTTACTTTCAATTTCATTGTTGATTGTATTGTGGTCCATGGAGAGCTAAACCCCCTAGTCGGTACTTGGACATGTAAACCCTAGGATGTTATTGTTTCATTGACCTCTTATTATGCTTTCCTTATGACGAGGTCCCCTTGCTTATATCCCGCAAGTGCACGGGCTTGTCGAAGTAATAATCCCGGGTGAGCGGGGTCGAATCCACAGGGAGTATGGAGTGAAAATACTTAATTTGGTTCTTAGCTATGTGGAATATCAATAGTGATAAGTGTGAAATTGATTCAATTCTCAACAATAAAAACAACAAGTGAAAGAGCAAAAGTAAGAAGAGGGTAAGGCAATCGATAAAGAATGGGGTATTCGGATAATCCTTCACCTAGGATGATCGCTTCAAGTGCAAGAACTCTCTATTATGCTTCCTAATTAATGCAATGATGAGTCGTGGAAATCCTTACATACATAGTCCCAAATCTAAGGACAACTATGCCTAACTCTATACATGTCCCGGAGGAGAAATTGAACAATCTCAACACCTCGCACTCGCATAGAGTTGCAATGAGCTCTAGGGATTCCAAGTGATAAATCTCTTCCTAAATATAGACCTACCCCTTTGGTCCAGATGGAAGGTCCCTAGCCACAATTAAGCCCTTGATAGTAAGATCCTCTCAATGCTTCACTCCATTGCACGCGCAACTAGACCCCAGCGGAGGTTCATCCCTTAGACCATTCACTCCATTATGGCCGCAAAGAACTCAAGGAACGGAGGTAGAATCTATCACGTCGGAGGGGAAAGGGGACGCTCCTGTACCTCTCGACTCACCCTCTCAACCCTCTCCAACCTAGCTTTGTCTAACGCTAGTGGTGTGTCACTCACTCACAAGGTTACCAACAAGAACTCTCAACCCTAGTGTCACTCTAGGGGAAATGTTCATACAATCAAGCATTCAAGTTTGGAACTCACAATAAACATCAATTTATTGAAAGCATAATAAAGAAGTTCAATGAAATAAATACATCCTAGGGTTCGCAATCATCCAAGTACCCATGATTGATTACCCGCAAGTGTACGGGGTCGCCAAGTAATACCTTGAGCAAAAGCCCAAGGATCGTATTCCACGGGGTTAAGGAGCTCCTATTACTCCTCCATCACTCACTTTCTAACCTTACAATTCAAGCATGGTATACTAATCTAATACAAGCAAGATTGTGAATAAAACACAAGTGTAACAACTCCAAGTCAAGCAAGAAAATCACAAGAGCAATGATGATAAGAATATGCCTATGGATGAGGATTCCCAAGAGGGGTCATCAAGATATAAGGATGCATGAAAATACATGGCACGGGTGATTTAGACCGATGGACCTCAACAATAGTTCAACCCCAATTTCTCGGCGGCTAAACCCTAATCCCATACAAATGATGACAAGGATCTCTCCTTAATCACATTCCTACGATTGCATTAAGTGAATGGAGATCACGCAACAAGGACATACTTAACCTAAGTTTATCCTCATGGTTCGGAGGGGCTACCTACACCCAATTTCTCGGCATGTTGGTCAACAAATACCCCTATTAGCTCATTAACGATCTGGTACACGCGAGTAGGTCACATCTACATGTACAACTCAAACAAGAACTAAGGATTTCTTCATATAATAGTTCTAGGCATGAAACACAATGAGCCAAATCATAAATCACACCAATGCATATCAAATATAAATGTAGCATCCAAAATACAAGATGAACGCCCCAAGGTTCACCTACATCCAGCGGCCTTGGGGGTCTAGTGTGCCATCATACAAATAAGTATCTCAAACACAACAAAAGCAAGAAGTAAATGCATAAATAACACTCCCTAGTCCGAATGATGAAGAGGAGAGAGAATGTCGGCCGAATGATGCTTCTTCTAGCCCTAGAGATGCCGAATGCTTCTCCTCCTTTGATGATGAGGCTTCCCCTTTAAGTTCAAGCTCTTGATCTTCCCAAGCTTCAAGCCAAACTCTCCCAAAGAATGGTGTCTTCGTTTCTCTTCTTCCTCCAAGTGATGGCTGCCAAAACCCTTCAAAAGTCTGCCCTAGAGTCTCCAAGAAGTCCAGCCAAAAAGTCCCCCATCTTTCTCCAAAAATCCCTCTATATACCACTCATCATACCCCCTTGATGGCCTCCATCCCGAGTGCTATACCACTCCCTATGGCGCCCATCATGAGTGCTATACCACTCGCTATGGAGCTCAACATTGACACTATTTGGGGTAGGCAAACTCCATCAAGTAAATATCTTCTATTATAGCTACAGTGATCATCCCGGGCTCTATACCGGGCAGCATTGAGGCCGTATGCCATGATCCAAATCCTGACTTGAAACTCTCCAGGTGCTACAGTGACAGCTACAGTAATCTTGATGCTACAGTGCTTCCAGCTACAGTAAGCACAACAGAAAGGACAACAAAAAGATCATGTCTCACCTCGTATATGTCTGTGCCGTGTGTGTGAACCTTGTATTTCATCTACCCTGACTTGGTCTAGCCGACTGACTCCAATGAGTACAGCTCTAGATGCTAATCACTCCACTTGCAAAGAGTACTAAGTCCTAAAATGCTAAGCGCTACTTCAATGAACAAGTAAGATCCTTCCAAGTCTTGAACTCGAACTAATTCCCTATTCTTCTCAAAACCTCTAGTAGGTAGCCAAAAAGATCGCTAGGGTTTTTATTTTCATTCCATTTTATTTTCTTTCCTTTTCGAGTCCGACTAACATAGACTGCACTAAAAATCTTTCTGGAGGGTGCACATGTTGGTTAGGCACAAGAGCCACCCAACTACTCGATTAGAGTCTACATAGATGCATTCATGCTTCATTAGCAGAGGAATATTGACATAGACTCATTTTTCTTTTTATTCTTTTCACTTTTTCATTTCTTTTTCATTTTTTTTGTTTTGTGTTTTTCACAATCACCCTAGATCATGTCTTCATACTACTCTACATGCCACAAAACTATGGTTAGCTAAACAAGACTTAGAAGTTCTTAAGAGTACATTGAAAGATAGAACTTAGTATTCTAAGGCCAAGTACTCAAAGTTGTGTGTTAAGCAATCAAGAGAGATAGAGTAGTCAAGTTGGCTATTCCTGTGGCATCAACACAAGATCCAAAGCACAAGACAATACTAGAGGTGAAACATGATTCAATAGAGTACAACAACAAATATGTAACTCAAATCAATCATTAATCCATGATATAAGAGTCTTACAATAATGAACAGGCCATCATGGGTAAACTAGCATGCAAATAATAACCTAGATTATAAAATACACCCATCCCCTCACTCTAGCGATGTACATTGTCCCCAATGTACACTAAGCATGAAAAAGCATGGTAATATATGCAATGAAAAATAATGGAGGAGGGTGGAACAAACTTCCCCGGGTTAATCTTGTGCACACGGTGAGGAGTGACCAACCAAAGGTGTCGCAAGCGTTTCATGTCGGGTCCGGCCTCCATGGAGTGTGGGGAGGCTCACCAAACTCCCTTAATGCCCTACAAGGCATAAGGGCATCATCAATCCAAACAAAAAAATTAAGATTGCAAGAATACATAATAGGGAGTAGTCAACAAACAAAAAAACTAGATAAAGAGTAGTAGAGTTCTACACAAGGTTGGTAGGGCATCCCCTCACCAACTTATTGAAATCAAGCAAACAAACACACTTGCATAAAAAGTAAAGCAAGACAACAAACTAGAGAAATAAAAACAAAATGTCCATGCTCAAATATCCAAGTAGTCATCACAAGATGTTGAAGATGTGGTTGTCACGGTGTGCTTCAAAATTGTTCAAAACCTCCAAAGTAAATTGCTAAAAGGTATGATCATCAATTGAGAATAGATTCACCAAAACCCATGTGAAAGTAATTTCTTGAATTGGTCATCCGTCCCAATTGTCTCCAAAATACCCCAATCTATGTGATGAAGTGTGCCACATAGTTTGGTCTTCGAAACTCCACACTTAGCCTTATGATGAGCATGCTTAAAGTGGGGTTCTTCGGGGTTGGCATAGTGTTTCTTGGACGTTTGGAGGCAAGTTCCTTGACTTGTGGCATTCCAACAAAGGAGGAGAGCACTAGAGTGGAGCTTGAAGAAGAACACTAGATCTACTTCCTAAGGAGATGTGGAGATGATTTAGAGTGGTATTTAGTGAGATCCGGCCACGGAGAGGTAGATCATGGAGGCTAGGTCACGGTTGGAGAAGAAGAAGAATGAGGAGAGAGACAAGTTGACAAGGTTCTCATGAAATAGGGGGATCTTCACGGTCTCTATGAGGTGCTCATAGAGCCCGTGAGGAGTAGTGAAAAGTTTCTGAATTTTCTTGATGGTCTCTATGCACTCCTCATAGAGCCCGCGAGGAGTAGTGAAAAGTTTCTGAATTTTCTTGATGGTCTCTATGCACTCCTCATAGAGCCCGCGAGGAGTAGTGAAAAGTTTCTGGAATTTTCTCGCGGCCTCTATGCACTCCTCAGAGAGCCCGTGAGGCCCTAAAAACTTGATTTAAAGACTTCTTTGCTTCTCCAAACACATGGCCATGGTTACAAAAAGGTTCTAAAAATCATCTCCACCATGAAATAATGGCTCAAAGTTATGATCTAACACATAAAATGATAGCCCAAACAAGTGCAACTCCACAATAAAAATCAAGTGAACAACCACATGGACAATGATCATGATAAACAAAAATAATGAGAGCATGGACTTATTCAAATTAACAACTCTAAGAAAAATACGAAAAATAACAAGAACATGAACACAAAAAAACCCACAAACATGAAAAATAAACCCCGAATGCTTGGGTTGCCTCCCAAGAAGCGCTTTTGTTTAACGTCACGAGCTTGACGTACCTTGTTACTTATCTCATGGGGGCTCGAATAGTTTGAAATTTCCCCCGATCATCATTGAATTGTTGTTGTTTCTTCCCGGTAAATTCAAAGACATCAATGAATGAATTTCTCACTTTTCATGAACAAAGGGAGGTGAAGATTGTACCTTCTTTTCTTGAGGTGTTTGATGAGAATGAGTACTACCTTTCTTCTTCTTTCCCCGAACCTCCCTCCAAATCTTTTTCAACATTGAATCTTTCTTTTCTTTTTTCTTTGGCATTGGTGCGCATAACCTTCTCCATTTGCCACTTCAAATTGGAACTTGGAAGAGGAGAGTGAGGTTCTTCTCGATCTTCATTTTCTAGCTCTCCCAAGTACTCATCCAATGGGTTTAATGATAATACTTCCCTGCACACAATCGAAATTAAAAAGTTCAGCTCATCAACAAAATAAAGCATGTCATCATGGTCTAAAGAGTGTTTCATGGCCGCCGTAGAGTGTACAATCGCTTCTTCCTCACCAACTCTTAATGTTAATTTTCCTCCTTTAAGGTCAATTAGGGCACCGGAGGTAGTGAGGAATGGCCGACTCAAGAATCAACGGTGTCTCCACATCTTCATCAATATCCATGATGACAAAAATCCACCGAAACACAAATTTGTCCACCCGGACAATCACATCTTCTACAATTCCACGAGGCTTCCTTGTTGATCGATCCGCCAATTGTAAAAATCATTCTTGTGGGTCTAAGTTCATCAAGACCAAGCTTCACATACATGGTGTAGGGCATAACATTAATGCTTGCCCCCGAGTCTCGCAAGGGCATTTTTCTTGGACTCCACCCTCAAGTACACATGGGATTATGAAGCTTCCCGGATCCTTCAATTTTTTTGTGGGAGCTTTTTTTCTCCAAAATGGCCAAGCAATTTCCCGTGGAGTGCCACTCGTGCCCTCTTCTTCCAACTTTCTCTTGTTTGTTAGCAATTCTTTCAAGAACTTGGCATACTTGGGCATTTGAGTTAAAAGCTTCCACTATCGGGATGTTTATGTGGAGTTGCTTGAAGATGTTGATGAATTTTCTCGAATTGAGCATCCTCCTTATCTTGCTTCAATCTAGCCGGGTAGGGAATTGAGGTTTGTATTCCGACGGCTTTGATGAACCCTTTGATGGAATTTCCTTATCTTCACTTTGCTTGCTTTCTATCAATAACTTTCTCCATTATGTTAGGGTCTTCCACTTGGCTACCCTAGTCTCCTTGACACTTGGGTCAACTCCCGACCCTTGTCTCAACCTCGATTCCCACTCCCTAAGGGCGATGGCCTTCAAGTGCTCTCTTGGGTTCTCCTCTGTTGCTAGGGAGACTACCTGAAGGTCGCTCAGAATTAGCTTTAGCAAGCTGCCCCACTTGGTGCTCAAGGGATTGTACAGAGGCTTGAAGGTTTCGCAAAATGGAGCCAATCTCATTGAACTGTCCGGCATGTTGAGCAAGTCGAGCATTCACCTTCATCGAATCGAGTATCTATACCGCTAGTTATGCTGTTGAATCTTGATTTAGTGTTAATCATGAACTTCGCAAGTACATCTTCAGTAGTGAACCTCTTCTCCAATATTGGTTGTTGCATTTGGGAACCTTGTGGAGGTGGTGCACTCGTTGTTGCCCCCGATTCCATGAAAAGTTTGGGTGGTATTTCAACCCCGGATTATAAGTTGCTACCGTAGGGATTCCCTTGTGGCCTTTGTCCCCAATATAATCAACATTCTCAATAGGGGCGACGGAGGAACTAGCAATAGGACATTGGGCGACTCCATGCCCTCCACCACAAGTGCTACAACAAATCACCGATTCTGACTTCGAGCTACTACCCATGAGCATGTCTAGCTTTCGAGACAACACATCAACCTTTGCGGCAAAAGCATCATTAGCATTGACTTCATAGATTCCGGCCCCTTTTTGTCGTGCACCTCTTGAGGCCCAATGAGACTCATTGCTTGCCATTGATTCAAGGAGTTGCTCGGCCTCATCTGGGTACTTGTTACTAAGAGATCCACCACTGCAGGGCATCAATTAATTGACGAGTTGCATAATTCAACCCGCTGTAGATGATCTCGAACCCGCATCCAAGAAGCAAAGCCATGATGGGGGTATCTTCAAGAAGGTCCTTGAATCTCTCATAAGCTTCAAATAATGTCTCCGACTCTCCTTGTTTGAATGCCGAAATTTCTTGCCTTAGCTTCGCCGCTTTGCTAGGAGGAAAAATACCTTCCCAAAAAAATTTCTCCACCATATCTTTCCATGTTTTGATCGACCCCGGCGATAAGGATGTGAGCCACCGATATCTTTCCAAAAATAATCGTAGCCGGATCGCATCGTCAGTCACCCCGTTTATCTTAAAGGTAGAACAAATTTGAAGGAAACGGAAAGATGATCATGGGCATCTTCATTTGCAAGGCCATTAAATTGACTGAATTTTTGGACCATGCCGATGGTGCTTGCCTTTGATCTCAAAAATTATTTGTATGGCGATGGATGGCGCTTGCACACTAAATTCTTCACTCGTGAATTGTGGCCTTCATATTCGGGATAAAGTACATCTTTCTTCAGCCATGATTACAGATTCTGTGTCCTCAATTTCAATGTTTCTTTCACTAATGCTTTCGCCCACTTCTCTAAGTCTTCGATGCAAGGTTCTCTCAATTTCACTGTCTTGTGCAACTAAATTTGATCGATTTGCTCGTGTCATGCACAGTACCTTGCAAAGTCAAGAAAGATAAAGAAAGTTAAGCTCAAGAAAAAAAAAATAAGACAAATGAAAGGAAGAAATAAAAGAAAAGAAAAAAAAATGGTTAGAGCAATAAGCTAGAAGTTTCCTAGAATTCCTTAATGTTCCCCGGCAACGGCGCCAAAAACTTTATTGATTACCCGCAAGTGTACGGGGTCGCCAAGACATACCTTGAGCAAAAGTCCAAGGATCGTATTCCACGGGGTTAAGGAGCTCCTATTACTCCTCCATCACTCACTTTCTAACCTTACAATTCAAGCATGGTATACTAATCTAATACAAGCAAGATTGTGAATAAAACACAAGTGTAACAACTCCAAGTCAAGCAAGAAAATCATAAGAGCAATGATGATAAGAATAGGCCTAGGGATGAGGATTCCCAAGAGGGGTCATCAAGATATAAGGATGCATGAAAATACATGGCACGGGTGATTTAGAGAGACGGACCTCAACAATAGTTCAACCCCAATTTCTCGGCGGCTAAACCCTAATCCCATACAAATGATGACAAGGATCTCTCCTTAATCACATTCCTACGATTGCATTAAGTGAATGGAGACCATGCAACAAGGACATACTTAACCTAAGTTTATCCTCATGGTTCGGAGGGGCTACCTACACCCAATTTCTTGGCATGTTGGTCAACAAATACCCCTATTAGCTCATTAACGATCTAGTACACGCGAGTAGGTCACATCTACATGTACAACTCAAACAAGAACTAAGGATTTCTCCACATAATAGTTCTAGGCATGAAACACAATGAGCCAAATCATAAATCACACCAATGCATATCAAATATAAATGTAGCATCAAAAATACAAGATGAACCCCCCAAGGTTCACCTACATCCGGCGGCCTTGGGGGTCTAGTGTGCCATCATACAAATAAGTATCTCAAACACAACAAAAGCAAGAAGTAAATGCATAAATAACACTCCCTAGTCCGAATGATGAAGAGGAGAGAGAATGCCGGCCGAATAATGCTTCTTCTAGCCCTAGAGATGCCGAATGCTTCTCCTCCTTTGATGATGAGGCTTCCCCTTTAAGTTCAAGCTCTTGATCTTCCCAAGCTTCAAGCCAAACTCTCCCAAAGAATGGTGTCTTCGTTTCTCTTCTTTCTCCAAGTGATGGCTCCCAAAAACCCTTCAAAAATCTGCCCTAGAGTCTCCAAGAAGTCCAGCCAAAAAGTCCCCCATCTTTCTTCAAAAATCCCTCTATATACCACTCATCATACCCCCTTGATGGCCTCCATCCCGAGTGCTATACCATTCCCTATGGCCCCCATCATGAGTGCTATACCACTCGCTATGGAGCTCAACATTGACCCTATTTGGGGTAGGCAAACTCCATCAAGTAAATATCTTCTATTATAGCTACAGATGATCATCCCGGCTCTATACCGGGCAAGCATTGAGGCCGTATGCCATGATCCAAATCCCGACTTGAAACTCTCCGAGTGCTACAAAGGATGACTACAAGAATCTTGCTACAATGTTGATGCTACAAGATTTCCACTACAGATCGCCTCCCTCGGTTTTCTTCTTTTTTCACCCGAATCATATCCTCGTGTCATCCATGGTGTTCCCTGCGTCCTTCAAAGCAAATAACACACGATTAAGCACAAAACGGGCATCAATTCTAATAAAAATACATGCTAGAGGTAACAAATACATACACTCAAATACGTACATTTAGACACTTATCAACCCACTAGGGGTTTAGCTCTCCATGGAGCTTAATACAATCAAAGAAATCGAATGTAAAAGCAATGAATCCATAAAGAAACCCCTCGATGGTCGTGTAGATGGTCTTGTGGAGAGTCCTCTACTCGTCGTCCAAAGATTCCTTCATCCCAGTATAGGATACGCCTCGATCGAAGTTCCCCTACCAACCTTCTTCCTAATGGAATCACAATGTCAGAGCCGTAGAACTTCTCCAAAAACCTTGGCAAATACCCCTCAAACCCCAGTCAAGTCCTCTCACATGTTGGGGAAAAAGATGGAGAAAAAGAATACCAAAAATCGGGGCTGAATCGGGCTTTAAATATGGTCGAATCGGGGCAACTCCACAGGGCGTGATCGATACACGCGCCTGCGCGGAATTTCCACATGGGCGTGGATAATTTCCACACGCCTGTGGATTCTCTCGCTTTCTAATTTCTCGGGCCGTACGTGAATGTGTTGCTACGAGAATTGCTACAATGTTGTTGCAAAGATTTCGCTCACGCCTTCGACCTGATTAGCTTCCCAATTCCATACTTTTATCGGGGTAACGCAAACGGGCACACGTTCACGTCGTGAATCACTTGCTTCTTCAATGATGTACATGTTGGCGGGGCTCTTGTTCTTATATGCATAAGTCGGAATGCTCGAGCGTGACTGCCTTTGTGCCCCTCCAAATAGATGTGCTCACTCAAATGCGAGGAGGTTGGCACACACTCTAGCATCTCACACCTTACCTATGTCTTTGCGTTTGAACCTTAACAAGATCTCATCCAAAATAGGTGCATTATGATCCACATTGGCCCATTTCCTTCATACTCGGCCTCACAACCCTACCTGCGTAAAAGTCACATAAAACACACATATTAATGTAGAAAACCGAGGAAAGTAATGCTCAACATAAGGAATAAACGCTTCGCATTCATATTGCACAAGCACTTATCACCTTAATTGATGTTTTTAATTGAGTTCCAATCTTGAATGCTTGTTGAATGATTTCTCCGTTAGATTGACACTAGGATTGAGAGTCCATCTTGGTAGCCTTTGTGGATGAGTGACACACCATGAGGGTTAGACAATGGTAGATTGGAGAGGTTGAGAGGGTGAGTCAAGAGGTAGCGGACGTCCCATTTCCTAGAGTTCTTTGCGGTAATAATAGAGTGAAGTGCTAAAGGATGAACTCCGCTGTGGCTTAGTTGCGCGAGTGACAGAGTGAAGCATTGATGTGAACTTTGGTATATGGGACTTAATTGTGACTAGGGGTCTTTCGCTTAGACCAAGGGGTTGGATCTACACATAGGAATAGGGTTTATCACTTGGAACCAGTAGATCTCCATGCAACTTTGTGCAGTGTGAGGTGTTGATACTGAGCGATTTCTCCGCGGGGCATAGTGTAGAGTTAGTCTTTGTTAACCTTAGGTTTGGGACCGTGTATTTTAGGATTTCCATCGACTCATTAATCATCATTTAAGAGACATAATAGTTGGTCTTACACTTGAAACATTAGTCCTAGGGGAGCATTGTCCGAGTACGCCACTTTTATCGATAGCCTTTCCTCTCATTTTATCGTGCCTCTCTTTCTTATTTCTTTCAGTCTTTTCATATCAATCTTATTCACACCATCATTGATTCATTTTCATCCTAGTTAAATAGCAATCATTGTGTTTCTATTCAGTATTCCCTGTGGATACGATACCCCACTCACCTGGGATTTATTACTTCGACAAACCTGTGCACTTGTGGGTCACACGCAAGGGCGTTGTCATGCCCCAAACATGGAGAACAGAGTTTCAGGCCTGGAGACCCGGATGACCAATTTAGAGAAAGCCTTGACTAGATTTGTGCAATCATCGGATACATGGTTCCATCGGTCGAGCCTACACTTCCCAACCACACCGTTTCATTGCATAATTTAGAAAATCAAGTGGGGTAAATCGCGAAGTCTCTATCAGAGAGACCACAAGGAAGCTTGCCAAGCAATATTCAGACTAATCCAAGAGAACATGTGAAGGTGATCACTTTCAGAAGTGGTCGTGAGGTTGAGGGTAGGCTTCCAAGTGAGAAGACCAATGTTGAAGCATCCAAGGTCATGGAGGTTGAGGAGAGAGCCAACAGAGGAAAGGAGGTGGGACCCCCACCTTACGAGCCAAGAATCCCTTATTCTTCAAGATTGAAGAATGACCAAAATGATGAGAGATACAAGAAGTTCTTGGGTCTATTCAAGCAATTGCACATTAACATTCCTTTTGTGGAGCCATTGTTTCAAATGCCTCAGTATTCCAAGTTCTTGAAAGATCTTTTGACCAACAAGAGGAAGTTGGAGGAGAATGCATCAGTGATCTTAGATGCCTCTTGTTTTTCAGTGTTACAAAAGAATATGCCGAATAAGAAGAAAGACCCCCGAAGCTTTGTGATTCCGTGCAACATTGGAAATTTGGGTGAAGAGATGGGATTGGCGGATTTAGGGGCTAGTATCAACGTCATGCCATACTCTTTCTTTCAGAAGCTAGGCTTGGGAGAGCCTAGGCCCACTTGGATGACAATGCAATTGGTGGACCGAACAGTGAGATATCCGAGGGGTATCATTGAAGACGTGGTTACCAAGGTGGACAAGTACATGTTTCCTGTAGACTTCATAGTGTTGGATGTCGATCAGGATGCAGATGTTAATTTGATACTTCGGAGGAAATTCTTGTGCACTTCGAAGACATTGATAGACATAGACGACGGGGAGTTGACACTGAGGGTTGGAGATGACAAACTCACATACCGCCTCACCGAAGCCATGCGACATTCTCTTGACTTTGATGACACTTTATATTTTCTTGACACTACCGATAAGCTAATTGATGATTATGTGCAGGAAATGTTGAATCTGGAACCTGTATGACCGGTTGTTAGACCAAGAGATGGAGAAAAAAGAAGTAATGATGCTTGGTCTATAAGAAGAAGTACCATCTACCACGAGGATTGTGAAGAAGGTACTCTGAAAAATGAAGAGGGCAAGAAGACGCCACATGAAACACCCCAAGGCTGTTGAGGATGCACAAGAACGGAGTAAGAGTGATGGACATTCAAGTGGTAACAATCCTGATAACTCCACCTCTGCCTTCGAAAGACTATGTTCATTGTGCTTCCAAGTCATGGGTTAGATTGAAACCTTCATCTATGAACCCCAGTGAGGTAAGACAAGGTATGTCAAGCTAAGTGACGTTAAACAAGCATTTCTTAGGAGGCAACCCAAGTCTTTACTATTTTCATAGTTTTTAGTTTAGTGTTTGCATGAATAAGGCTTAAGTGTTGGTGTCTTGATTATTAGATGCATTTGTTGTGATTTTCTCGTGGACATTGTGGTGTTATCATGTGCCTAATCTTGTGTGGCAAAGAATTTTGGTCGTTTGAGCATGTTTTCGTGTTTTCTTTGGTTAAAATTGCATTGTTAGGCAGGCTTTGAGTGTTTATTTGTGTTCAAGAATTTTCTGGAATACCTGCAAAGTCTTCCAAGTGTTCAGAGAAAACACACGCCCGTGTGGAATTTTCCACGGGCGTGCATTCTCGTTCAGAGCTCATCCAGAGACCGTGTGATTGACCTTGTGAATTTCACATGCCTGTTGGTAATTTCCACACGACCGTGTGTCCTCCTACAAAGACTTAGAGATTTTTCCTGAGAAGACACAGGGGCATGGACTTGAACCTGTGGATGACCCAGTAACAAACGTACGGGGGCGGGTAATTTCCACACGCCCATGCGGATCTCTGCAAAAGAGCCCACTTCCATCCTAAGAATACACAGGGGCGTGCATCTGCCACTGTGAATGGACCCTGTGAAGTTCCAGCCCATGTGGAAATTCCACATGGGCTTGGAAAACACTTAGATAATTTTCTCGGTTGGACAGAGAGCCACTGGGGCTTGGAGATACCCTTGTGAATCGGGTGCACAGGCGTGGGGAATTTCCACACACTGATGTTGTTGGGTAAGAGGCAAAGAGTGCTTTCCCAAGAGCGTACTAGGGCGTGCATCTTTTCCTGTGGGTCTCTCTTGTGGAGTCACACGGGCGTTGGTAATTTCCACACGTCGGTGCGAATGTACAAAAACCAAAAGCCGTGGGATTTCTTTTGAAACCCTTTGAGTTTATTCATTCTTACACACCCAATCACTCAGAGAACACTCTCCACTACTCTCCTGATCTCGCACCGTTGATCTAGAGGTGTTTTACTTGAATTTTCGGCCGAATTCGAAGGTTTTCATCTTCAGCTATTGGTAAACCCTCAATTCCTCTTTTCTTCACCATAAATTGATTTTAATCAATTAAAATGATGAATGTTTCTTTGTTTCTATGTTTATAAGGTTTATGCAGACTTGGAACAAAGTTAGAAATGATATAAAGGTGTATGTTTGGTTTACTGAGGCGCGGCCTTGCGGTTTTTACACCCCGTGGATCCACACGGGCATGTGGAAATTGCACATGACAGTGTGGAATTCTATAATTTTTGAATTCTTTTGATTGATTTTATGTTTTAATTTTGCAGATAAGGTCCCCATATCGAAGAAGCATGATGGCAAGCATCCCCGAGAGTCATCGCCTGAGGCCGAACGCATGGATTTCATGATTCCCAAGCACTAGGTTCGCTTTGAGAGGTTGTCGAAGTTATGATTTGGACAATCGCATTTTCCTGACATAGACACTTTGAGAGAGATCTAGACGACAGGTGATATGGTGGATGAGATAGAGGATATGCTTGAGTTTGCCAGTTGGGGCCGTTTATTATCGATCAGAGAGCCTTCCATCCACACATTGACACTCGAGGTTTTAGCATCATTCGAGTTCTATCGCTCGTATTCTAGTTTTGAAAGTATAGGAGCTATATAGTTTCGAGCCCTCGGATAGTACCATAGCTTGAGTGTGACTCTGTTCTCGATCTAGATAGGGCTATATGATGCGGCATAGACAGAGACTAAGGAGTATGAGTAGTTACCCACAGATTATCCTGGGAGTTTAATACCGCAGCGTGCATACAATGTGTTATGTGGACAGGGGCAGTATGAGCCCGGGGTTTCAAAGGCCACCTGCCTCTCGTGGCCGAGTTACAGATGCATTTATACAGTTCTGAGTAGGTCAGTGAATGGGCATGGTGATAGTATTAGTGTGCTTAGTCAACAGTAGCTGATATACCTATACTCTTTGGTACAGAGCGTACCGTTACACTTGGGACACATCCTGGCAGAGTATATATGACATCAGGGGAAGTTTGCCAGGATCGGTGCCCTCCTCTCTAGTACCTATATCACGAGGTTAGTCATCGGTATGGGCTTACTTGATGCGATTTGAGGGGAAGAGAAGGTAACTGTACCTGCTTCCCTGGGCAGTGGGGGCAGAGATGACATAGTGGAGGTTCCTCAAGCCACTCCCAGGCCGCAGCTAGAGCACACAGAGACTGAGGAGACACCTACAGCACAGGATCCTCCCTCAGTACACATGTTTTCTCCATCTCAAGCCTATGATCATTTTGAGAGGCTCGAGAGTGCTGTAGTTGTACTCCGGACTAAGATTGATGAGGTCCACGGGACAAAGACCGCGCAACACACTGAGTTCATGGCGCGTTTTGACATTTTACAGCAGTTGCTAGAGCGAGACACGAGATCACCATTTGTGCTGTGACCCCAGACCTCTCTGGCTTCTCTAGCACCATCATCACTGGTTCATGCGCCGATCGGTCCACCTAGTCTACCACCGCCAGCAGCGGCTACAGAGCCGACACAGGATAACACCGACGCTTGATGTGTCTTTGCTTTACTTTGACTTTATATTTTTCCTTATTTCTGCATTTTTATTTTTGTACTTTTAAACTCAGAAAGGATCCTCCTACTGAGTTTATTTTTTTATTTTTTTGTTTAGTTGTATTTCATTGCTTTATCTTTTATATACTCAAGTTGTTTTTTTGTCTTTATTGAGCTTCATTGAACCCCCTTGTGTATGCGTGCAGATGGTCATTTCAGTATGGGAATAGAGAACAAGTCATGGATACGGCCAGTGTGGGCCGTGTGTGCTTCACAACCCGTTGGAACTTTACTCCCAAGGATTTAGCTCCATCAAACGTAACAGTAGAAGTCAAGGGAGTATTGTTTCGATTGCCCACTCCCACATACTTTTCTTGATTGCTATATTTTCTATGGAGCTTGCATGTGTACATTGAGGGCAATGTACATCTTAAGTGTGTGGGGAGGGGGAGTTCACATTGCACATGTTCTTTTACATAAATTTTGATTGACATACATGCTCACGTAGCCAATGGCGGTTCACCTTAGTCGCAATGAGTATATTCTTGAGTTTAGGATAAGTTTTAACATTGAATGTTTTCATGCTCTAGTTTGTTCTTGAATTTCTAGGACTTTTTGCCCGATTGACACTTGTTGTATCACCCGCTCATGAAACTCTTTTGGAAACTCAAGTTCGATGTTTAAGGGACTAATTAGTTTTTTTTTGTTGTATTTTGCAAAAAAAAAAATTGGAAAAGAGAAAATAAAGAAAATATATGGTTTAGTTGTGCATTTGGGGTGGAAAGAGCTACCACCTGTGAAGTATGAAGATACTCTTATAAGTCGGATACTAGTTATGCCCTAATGAGAGAATGACAACGCCCCTTGCATATGTCGCACAAGTGCACGGGTTTATCGAAGTAATAAATCCCAGATGAGTGGGTATCGTATCCACAGGGAGTAGGTAATAAAAAATACTTGAATTATTTCTTAACTAATCGAAAAGTAAGTAATAGTTGTGTAACAAGATGTAATGTAGACAAAAGTAAAACATACAAGAGAGAATACACAAGTAAAGAGGAGGTAAGGCAATCGATATAAATGGGTACCCGGATATTGTTCCACCTAGGACAATCGTTTCAAGTGCAAAAACCCTCTAATATGCTTTCTAACTTATGTATTAATAGCCATGGAGATCGTTCAATACATGATCCCAAACCTAAGGTCAACCATGCCTAACTCTATACATGTCCCGGAGGAGAAATTAAACAATCTATCAACCTCACACTCGTATAGAATCGCAATGAGTTCTAGGGATTCCAAGTGATAAATCCTCTTCCTAGATGTGGACCTAATCCTTTGGTCTAGGTGGAAGGTCCCTAGTCACAATTAAACCCTAGGTGCTAAAACCACTTCAACGCTTCACTCCGTTGCCTCTACAACTAAGCCCAGTGGAAGGTCATCCCTTAGCCCATTCACTCTACTATGACCATAAAGAGCTCGAGGAAATGGAGGTAGGATAAATCACATCAGAAGCAAAAGGGGACGCTCTGGTACCTCTCGACTCACCCTCTCAACCCTTTCCAATCTAGCTTTATCTAACTCTCATTGTGTGTCACTCACTCACAAGGGTTACAAATAAGAATCCTCAACCCTAGTATCACTCACTCAAGCATTCAAGATTGGAACTCAATTAAAACATCAATTAATGAAAGCATAATAACACGGTTTAATAAAACAAATACATCCTAGGGTTCACAAATCCAAGAACCTACTAAGGGGTTTAGCTCTCCATGGAGCTAGTTACAATCAATGAAATTGAATATAAAAACAAGTAATCCATAGAAACCCCCTCGATAGCCTTGACGATGGTCTTGTGGAGAAGCATCAACTCGTCTAAGGGTCCCTTTGTCAGGCCTATGATACACCTCACCGGATCAGTGCCGACGAAAGCTCTCCCACTAATCTTCTTCCAAACGGTGCGCGATGTCAGAGCCGTAGAACCTCTCCCAATCCCTAGGCAATACCTCTCCAAACCCTAGCTGTCACCCTCTCTAAAGTTGGGGAAAAGATGGAGAAAAGAATGTGGAAATCGGGACTGAAATTGACCTTAAATAGGGCTGGAATTGGGCATCCACACGTCCCGTGGAATTTCCACATGGGTGTGGATAATTTCCACATGCACATGTGAATTCTCTGAAATTCACTTTTCTTGGCCGGCTATGAACAGTACCTGCTACAATGAATTGCTACAGTGCCCTACTACAGTACTAGCCCGAAACAATCCTGAATCAATGTTTTCATTGAGATAACGTAAACGGGCACACATTTACGTCGTAGGTCGCTTTGCTTCAACAACGGCTTCATCGGTAAAGATCTTGCTATTTATGCAGAAGTCAGGATACTTGAATGTGACTGCCTTTGTGCCCCTCCAAATCATTATGCTAACTTGAATAAACAGAGGTTGACACACATTCTCACATCTTGAGACCGACTTATGTCTTCGCATTTGATCATTCTCAAGATTTCCTCCAAACGGTGCATTTACGATCTACATTGGCTTCTTTCTCTAACATTCTGCTTCACAACCCTATATGCATGAAAGTAACATAAATGCACACATATTAGCACTAAAACCTAATAAAAGTAATGCTCATCATAAGGAAAGAACACTTCGCATTCCTATCACACAAGCACTTATCAGAAAAAGAGCTATGTCATGGGATGAGCGAAGGCTACCACAGCGGTAGAAGGAGC
>NC_052473.1:9363388-9458969 GCF_009730915.1 Dioscorea cayenensis subsp. rotundata
ACACATTTAGAAACTTATCACTCGGCGGGTGAAGACTTGGTACTTCGATGATGCTTAGTCCACAAAGCCACAAGATACGCCTGCAGTGTTTGCTGCTAGACCATGGCCTTGGAAAAGGATGCAGTATACTTGTTCATGAGCTATTTAGGTCTGCGTGTGCCCGATTTTTTATTATTTAAGGCCTCTTTGCTTAATTTTGGGTTAACTTTTCATGTGGCTTTGAAGAGCAAGGCGGTGGGTTTTGAAGGAGAGGTCTGTAGTAACTTTGGGGATGTTACTTCACCTTTGATTGATTATCCTACATCATAGTATTAAGGAAGCCCTGCCGGCAACTAACCGGAGAGGAAACCATCAAGGCGTTGAGACTGCCATGTCGGTGTGCTCGTCATGAATATGGGAGGGTTTTTCCTGACTTTTGCAAAGTTTTATTCATTTAAACTTGTATTTTGTATCTCACTTGTGGAGATCTAAACCCTAGATGGTATTTGGAGGAATGTGAGCAGGTAGGATTCCGTTCTTTGTATCGATTTACATTGTGTTTCCTTTTAATCAATGTTTAGTTGAGTTTAATCTTGTTTTCTTAATACTGTTTTTTGTTACATCTATTGATTGATTAATTTGAATTGATTCATTCACTTTGGTGAGAGAGGTCTCCATTAGGGCTAGAACCTCCAAGATTGAAAGCGGTTGAGAGTGTGAGTCATGAGATGAGGGGTGTGAGGTGTTGAGATTGAGAGATTTTCTCCGCTGGACCTCGTGGGGGTTGCGGACCTTTTCACTTGGGCGGCGTAAGTCTGGAGTGCATTCTTGAGATCATATACATTGTTTGGAATCCCCTAGGTATTATGTAGTCATATGTGTAAAGTGTTGTCTTGAGATTTTTCTCTTGGGACCTCGTGGGACTAGGATCATTGATCTAGAGGAAGGGATAGATAACCTTTGGATGTCCTTGACTTTAACTCACTCCAATTTATGAATACTTTGAGAATCTTGCTCTTAATGTTTGAATCTTTGGAGGAGCATTGCTCGAATACCTCATAAGTGTCTAAATGTATGTGTCTTATATGTGTATCTTATACACTTAGCATATATTTTCTAGGAGTGATGCACTTTATTTTTGACGCTCCAATCGAGTGGTATTTGCTTTGTAGAGGAGATGGAGAAACCGCGAGGAGGATACGGGGATATGATTGGGAGGCGAGAAAATGAGAAGAAAACCGGTCTCGCATTGCTTGTGGTGTATTCTACGTGTGATTCACCATAGCTAAGTCTGGAATAGAGCGGTTTCACTTAGGAAGCTGAGATGCTTGTGGCAGGTTCTCGCATGTCGAGACACTATAGCACCTATGGTTTTTGGGACGGAGTTTTTGCCTAGCGTGATGTGCTGTCTCCATACGAGCCAGCATAGCGGTCGTATGGACCTCTCTCAAATCCTGAGTTAGTCAAGTTTTGGGTGCGATTCGCGCACCATCGTCTATAGCGCCCGTATGCAAGGGTATAAAATCACATTTTCGAGCAAGAAAAGGGTCTTTTAGCCACCACTTGGAAGAGGAGAGAGAGAAGAAGAACAAAGAAATCTCTTGGAGGCGACATTCTAGAGCTAGAGAAGGAAGCAAGGACATCATGATCAAGGGAGAGAGATCTATCATCATGGAAGGAAGGATCAAGGACCGGCGGCCTTGACTAGAGCGTTATTGAGCGCTTCTTGAAGGAGAAAGTGATATTCGACCTTATACTTGCATCTCCTTCTTCATCATTTTGTCTAGGGAGTGTCATCTACTGAGCCTTATTCTATGCCTTTTCGGATTTTGTTGTTATTACTTGTATGATGGCACTAGACTTCAAGGCCACGGATGTTGGTGAACCAGGAGGGTTCATCATGTATTTTTGGATGAGTTTTACTTAGTCATAATTCTTGGGTTGATTTAGATTTAGTTCGTGCTCTTCATGCAGAACTTCTCAATGGAGAGGTCCGTAGTTCATTATTGAGTTATACCATTATGTTGTGACCTACTCAGTGTGTATTAGATCATTAATGAACTAAAAGGGCACTATTGTGGCGACACTGCTCATAGAAATTAGATGTTGGTGGCCCCTCGATCTATAAGGAGTAAACTTAGGGTATATGTATCCTTATTTTGGGATCTTCTTGTATTTAATGCAATCGTGAGGGATGTTGGTTAGGGAGAAATTCAAGCAACATTCGTTTGAAGTATGGTTTAATAGCAGAAATTAGGGTTGATCTAATCTTAAGATCCTCGATCTAAATCACCACTATCTTTTATTGTTCATCCATTTTACCATGATGACCCCTCAAGGGGATCACATCCATGAGCCTTTTGCATTTCCATTGTAGCTCTTGCGATTATCTTGCTTTATTCTTAAACTCATATAGCATTATCATGTTTATTTTCTTACATTTACTAATGTGTGGTGATAAATGTCTAAAAGTACGTATTTCACATGTATTTGTTTTGTATTATTCTTATAATATTTGTTGAATCGATGCCCTTTTTGGTCTAAATTGGGTTATTTTTACATTTTAGGCCTAGTAGAAGCTACGAGGGACTCGGCGACGATTGAGGGATGGTTGACATCGAAGCGTCGTCTCCGAGTCGGGGATGCTGTACACGTATTGTAGTAGGTTCTTATAGTAGTTCTTGCTAGCTCATCACGGGGACTTCTCGGCAGACGAAATCCCGGGGATCGGCGATCGCCCGTTATCTTGACCCGTTTACCCTCGGGATGCAGGCAGTTTATAAGGCCTTTGAGGGGCATCTTTTGGGGATCCTTCTTGATTCTTCATCTTCCTTGGGCAGGACAGCTAGGGGTTTGAATACCACTTCCACGCTAGACCCGAGCTTGAGGAGGGCAAGGGAGGAAATCCGAGCATTTCTTGCGGGGAGAGCAAACGAGGAGGATCTACTTCTAGGAGCTACATTGTTGGGAGGTTGAAGACAGCGGAAGCCACCTCAAGCGTACTCGTCTTGGGAAGGTTTTCTCACGGGGATTCTTGCATCATTCGGCCTTCACCATTTGAGGAGTGTTCCTCATGTTTATTTTTGGTTTTTTGTATGGATTATTTGGTTTTCTTTATTGAACATGAGCGACTAAACCCCTAGGTGCACGGATGTAAGTGAACCTTTGGGGTGAACTTGTGATGTTTTGGATTATTTGAGTAGTTTATGCATGTTTGGCTTGTTGTGATCCTTGTTTGGTGTTCTTGATTGTTTTGGTACATTTGATTGAGTATTGTATCAAATTCTTGGTAGACACTGTCGCATGATCATTGCCTTAGTGCTAGGCGCACAAACTAGGAAGGGTTTATTGTATAAATCGCTGGTGACCATCGGGTATTTGTACCCTCCATTCCCTAGGGTTGAAAACTAGTGTGTTTCTACTAACTTGTGAAAAGACCCGCCATTCTCCTTGCAATCATGTGGGAAGTTGGGCGGAAGAAATTCGCAGCTCAACACTTGCACGGGTTAGGGGTCAGTGCTACGTGACCATCGGGTTGACCTAGGTTTTGGTGTTTCTCGGTCCAACTAGCACATGTAACTACTCAATTTCTTACTCATAGTAACCCCTCGGGAATCCGAATCTGTGACCGTTTTCCAACCTTGAGCATCTCCCGTGTTTTGATTGTTTCGTACTTCTTTAGAATTTCTCGCTTTTCATTTTTGCTTTCTTTTTCTTCTTTTCTCTCACCTTGGAATCGGTGAGCTAAACAACAAGTAAGTGAGTAAAGTAGCTCCCTCGAGGCCCCTGGGAATATGACCCACTCGTAAATGCGTCGCGGTGGTTTATTACTGAGCGACCCGATGCGCTTGCGGGTGTTCAAACTTTGTGTCGATCATATGTCATTAAAGCTTAAGATGCAAAGGCTAGATAGTAGGCAATGAAGGAGTAATAGTAGGTCCTTAACCCGAGGAAGATGATCCTCGTGTCTTTACGAGGCATTACTTGGCGATCTCTTATGCTTGCATGGAGCATATCAAGTTTTTAGCATTGCTACGGGAACTTAAGGAATTCTAGGAAACTTCTAGCTTATTGCTCTAGCCATTTTTCTTATTTATTTGTTACTCTTTTTCTTTCCCTTTTTCATTTTGTTCTCAATGATTCTTTTTCTTTTATATATAGATTGTTTTTAAAGGTACATCATTTCAAATTTGAATTACGCACTAGGAAATGAATTGATTATGGTGATATCTAGCATGAGTGGATACCACCTCAACAACACTTGTCATACATCTAAGATAATTCTTTTTTTGTACATTTAAGCCATGGGAAGGTTCGATCATAGCAGATAGGGATAACACTTGTAGTACTATGTTCATAGATTACATGATTTATGGAAGAATTCCACCAAAAAGAGGCTAGTATCCGAGCCGACACGCCCATCTTGAACGAGGGAGCAGTAGATACAACATTTGGATCGATAGTTGAACTAAGAGAAGATCAAGGAGAAAAATCCGAGTATGTTATGTAGCATGTGTATGACATAAATGATAGTTCAAATGAAAATTCGGTATCCACATAAGAGGAAGAGTCAGAATCATGTGATAGTGAGGGAATAAGAGTTTGAGACCCTCAGCGGAAGAAGCACCTGAATTAGAGTAGAAAAAGTTACACGAACACCTTGAATATGGCTTTCTTGGGGAAGGGACCACGACTTCCGATTATCATTGATTCAAAATCGGCAGTTGAGCAAAAGAAAGACGTAGTGAATGTCTTAAAAAGCACAAAGGGAAGTAATTGCTTGGAAGATAGGCTGACATTAAGGGATAAATCCGTCCTTTTGCACTCACAAAATTTTGATGGAGGATGATCATAAACCTTCAGCCTTACCTCAAAGAAGACTAAATACAAATATGAAGGAATTGGTAAGAGTTGAAGTCATCGTAGCTTCTCGATGCAGGGCATGATCTATCAATGATCCGATAGTGAATGGGTAAGCCCGGATTGCAAGTGGTCCCTAGAAAGGGGAATAGGCGTGATCACCAATGAGAAAAGCAGAGTTAATTCCAACCGGAGCGATCCTTTGGGTTGGCGTGTATGCATTGATTATAGAAAACTAAATAATGCTACTCGAAAGGATCATTTCCCATTACCATTCATTGACCAAATGCTTGAGCAACTAGCAGGGCACTCCTATTACTATATATTAGATGGGTTTTCTAGCTATTTCCAAGTCCCCATTACACCAGTAGATCAAGAAAATAACACATTCACATGTCTATATGGAACATTTGCTTATTACCACATGCCGTTCGGGCTATGCAATGCCCTTGCTACTTTTCAGAGATGCGTGATGACAATTTTTGAGGACATGGTGGAAGACTTTATGGAGGTGTTTATGGATGATTTTTCTGTCTTTGGTGATTCATTCAAGTTATGCCTCAAGAATCTAGAGTGTGTTCTCATCCGGTGTGAGGAAACTAACCTTGTGCTAAGTTGGGAGAAATGCCATTTCATGGTCCAAGAGGGGATAGTCTTGGGTCAGAAAATCTCAAAAGAAGGAATTAAGGTAGACAAAGCAAAGATCTTCACCATAAAAAAGCTACCTCCTCCAACTTCAGTGAAAGCCATCAGAAGTTTTTGGGACATGCAGATTTCTATAGAAGATTCATCAAGGATTTCTCCAAAATTTTTATACCATTGACAAAGTTGTTGGAAAATATGTTCCATTTGATAATTGCATTAGAGCTTTTATTATACTCAAGGAGGAGCTAGTCAAGGCACCCATAATGGTAGCTCTAGATTGGGACTCTCCATTTAAACTGATGTGTGATGCAAGTGATTTTGTAGTGGGTGCAGTCCTTGGGCAGCGACAAGACAAACATTTCCATCCCATATATTATGTAAGAAAAACTTTGACGGGAGCTCAGAAAAATTACACTACAGCTAAAAAGAAACTTCTTGCCGTGGTGTTCATTTTTGATAAATTCTGGTCTTTTTTAGTTCTTTCCAAAGTGGTGGTGTATACTGATCATTCAGCCTTGCTAATAAACCAAGACTAATTAGGTGGTTGTTGTTGCTTAAGGAGTTTGATCGTGAGATCAAGGACAAACGAGGGATAGAGAACCTTGCAGTAGAACATTTATCCCGTTTAGAGAATCCCAACGTGGAAGCTCTAAGAGAAAAAGACATAAATGACTCATTCCCTAAAGAACACTTGTACAATATTTAGGTAATGGAAGAAAAGGAGCCACCATGGTTTTCCGATTTTGCCAACTATTTGGTTGGAGGGGTCATCTCGAAATGGTTGACTTATTAAAAACGAAAAAAAATTCTTTTCTGATGTCAAGAACTACAAATGGGAAGATCTTACTTGTTTAAAGTTTGTTCGGATCAAGTTGTTCGAAGATGTGTCTCCCGGCCAGAGGGCCTAAGTATCTTGAAACGTTGTCATTCAAGACCCATCGGAGGCTACTACAATGCGAATCGAACAACAAAGAAGATTCTTGACGTAGGTTTTTATTGGCCATCGTTATTTCAAGATACTTTGATTTCTTTGATGTGTGGGGGATTGACTTTATGGGACCATTCCCTAGTCTCCCATGGATACAAGTTCATTCTTGTGGCAGCTGATTATATGTCCAAATGGGTGGAAGTATAAGCCTTACAAACAAGTGATGCAAGGGCGGTGGTAAAATTCTTGAAGAAATTGTTCTCCAGATTTGGCCCAATGAGCCGTCATTAGTGATAGAGGCACTCATTTCTCCAATACTCAATTTGCAAATATCTTGAAGCGTTATGGCATCTACCACAAAATGGCCACACCGTATCACCCGCAAACTAGTGGTCAAGTAGAAGTATCCAACAGAGACATGAAGCGAATTCTTGAGAAAACAATGGCTCAAAACAGAAGAGATTGGGCAAAACATTTGGATGACACTCTCTGGGCATACAGAACTGCATACAAAACCCCTATAAGGACCACTTCTTATGGGCTAGTCTATGGAAAAGCCTGCCACTTACCTATTGAACTTGAGCATAAAGCTTATTGGGCTATTAAATTTCTAAATCTTGACTCTACTCTTACAGGTAACAAGAGGAAGCTACAACTAAATGAGCTAGATGAATGGTGCTCCATTGCATATGAGAATTCAAAGCTTTTTAAGGAAAAAGTAAAGGAGTACCATGATAGGCAAATCAAGTACCCAAAACAATTTCAAGAAGGAGACCAAGTGTTGCTATTTAACTCCAGGTTGAAACTATTCTCCGAGAAGCTCAAATCATATTAGTCAGGTCCTTACTTTGTTACTTAAGTCTTCCAACATGGGGCAGTAGAGGTAATCCACACCAAAAAAGTACTTTTAAAGTGAATGGGCAATAATTAAAATTGTACTACAACCACAATGACCCTCAAAAGATGACCGGGGGTAGCATTGAGCTCTTTGAATCCCCATGACATAAGTGACAATATACATCAGGCTCGTGACATTAAACAAGTGCTTATTGGAAGGCAACCCAAGCATTGTGGTTTTCTACTTTTCATTTTTCATATTCTAGGTGTTCATTTTACTATTCTCATAGTTATTTTCTTTATTCGAATTGTTTGTGAATAAGTCCATGCTTGCTTCGCTTTTCATGAGTTTCTTGTCGTGTTTGGTATTATTTATTCATGTGCTTTGTTGAAAATCTCTTTCTTGAGGTTGCTCTATGCATTAGATCTAAGTTTTAAGTCATGTTTTCATGTTTGGAGGAGTCCTAAATCATCACCTAAGTTCACTCAAGTGTTTAGTGCTGAAAAAATTCAAAAAAAAGAAGAAAGCCTAGAGTATACGGCCTCCATATGCCCATATGGAGGCTGCATACCCTATCCCGAGGGTTTTAACTACCCTATGCGGCATCCATATGGGCATATGGAGGCCATATAGGGTGGTTTAGGCCCTTAAAGAGCCCTGTTCTCTAATTTTCATTATCTATCTTCATTTCAACCTTCTTTCCACCGAATTTCTTCTCATTTTTATCACTCATTTCTCAACCAAATCTCTTCAATTTTTCTTCTAGAACTCCTCCTTACCTCATTGGGACTTAGATCTAGTTGTTTGCGAAAGGTTTACCTCAAGTTTTCTCAAGATTTTGTCGGTAAGTTTTTTGATACCATAGCTATATGTTTCTCATTGTTATTGTGGTCTTGGAGCTTTTGTGTGAATGTTTTCAAGCATTTTGCTTGACTTTGATGTTGTGAATGATGATATTAGGGTTCCCATTGAATTTATGTATAAATGTTTTTAATTTTATGTTTTGGGGGAAACTCTTTCCAAATGAATAGTGACCATACGGACGCATGCTCATTTTTCCATATTTTTTCCCCACTTTTTCATCTTTTACACCACAATTTGAATTGTTTTGGATCCCTTGAAGCTTGATTAATTTTATCTATGTTGTAGCAATGCTAAACATCAAGAAACATGCCTCCAAATATCGAAGAAGCATAATGCCAACTCCGAAGAACGCCACTTTAAGCATTCTCACCACAAGGAAAAGTATGAAGTTTTGAAGACCAAACCTTTTGGGCACATTTCATCACATAGAATGGGGTATCTTGGGAACACTTGGGATGGATAAACAAATCATGGAGTTACTTTCACATGGTTGTTGGGCGAATTTGTTTGCAATTGATGATCCTACCTATCACCAACTAACCTTGGAGGTTTTGTGCACTTTTGAAGCACACCAAGATCACCACCATACGTAGCATCTGGCGATGACTAGTTTGACATTTGAGCATGGACATTTGTTTTTCTAGTTTTAGTGTGTTTTTACTATCTATATTTCAGCATATTTGTTTTCTTTGTTCTACTAATAAGTTGGCAACTACCTACCAACGTTTTATAGAACTTTTTTTACTATGTGTATTTGACTACTCCCTACTGTATAATCTTCACATTTAATTTCTTTTGAAATGATGATGATTCCTTTTTACCTTGCAGGCATTAAGGGAAGTTTGGTGAGCCGCTCCACATTCAATGGAGACCAGACCCGACATGTATAGCTCACCATACTTTGCGTTTAGGTCACACATTTGCCATTTGCAAAAGATGAATCGAGGAAGTTTGTTTTCATCCTCCTCTATTATTTCATTGCATGTATTGCCTTGTTCTTCATGATTAGTGTACATTGAGGGCAATCTACAACACTAGGTGTGGGGATTGGTGTATTTCATGTATTAGGGCCATTTACATGCTAGTGTTATAGATGATGGCTTTATTCATTATTGTGAGATTCTTCTAGCATGGATTAATGATTGATGTGAGTTACATACTTTTTATGCTCTATTGAATCTTGTTTCACCTTTAGTATTGTCTTGTGCACTGAATTTTTAGTTGATGCCCTGCGAATAGCCAACATGACTACTCTAACCCTCTTGTATGCTTAACACACAACTTTGAGTACTTGACCTAAGAATATTAAGTTCTATCCTTCATTGAACTCTTAAGAACTTCTAAGTATTATTGAGTTAGCCCTAGTTCTGTGGCATGTAGAATAATCTAAAGATGTGATCTAGGGTAAATATTAAAAAAAAGGAGTCTATGCCAGTATTCCTCTGCTAATGAAGCATGAATGTGTCTATATAGACTGTAATCGAGTAGTTGTTCGACTCTTGTGCCTAACCAGAATGTGCATCCTCTAGAAAGATTTTAGAAATATTTTTGGTGCAGTCTACGTTAATCAGACTCGAAAAAAAAATTATATATACGTGAAAATAAAAACCCTAGTGATCTTTTTGATTGCCTACTAGAAACTCTGAGAAGAAAAAGGGAATTAGTTTCAAGTTAAAGAGTTAGAACGATCTTACTTATTCATTGAAGTAGCACTTAGCATTTTAAGACTAGGTACTCTTTGCATGTGGAGTGCTTAGCATCTAGAGCTGTACTAATTGAAGTCAGTAGACTACAAATGGGACAGAAGATTAACACACACGACACAAACATATAGGAGGTGTGACATGATCTTTTTATTGTGCTTATTGATTGTAATTCAACATCTCTGTATCATTATCTATTGTTTTTAAAATCCTGTATACATTTGAGCAAGAGATAGTACATTTAGCCACTTATCTTTCTCTTTATTTTTCATGATTTGTTTGCTTAGGGACAAGTAAATGCTTAGGAGTGGGGATATTTGATAAGTGTCTAAATGTATGTATTTTCTTATATGTATCTTATACACTTAGCATGTATTTTCCTAGGAACCGATGCCCGTTTGTGCTTAATCGAGTGGTATTTTGCTTTGTAGGGGCATGGAGAAACCACAGGAGGACATGAGCATATGATTAGGGGCGAGAAAATGAAGAAAACCAAGTCCCTTGATGCTATAGTATATTTACTATAGCATATTACTATAAATTTGAGTCTTTGTAGTGTATTAACTATAACAAGCGTCTTGTATGTGAGTTTTCTTTGTGTCGGATACTATAGCACCTGCAGGTTTTTGGAGATAGAGAGTTTTGCCTAACTCATGTGGCCTCCATATGGGCCGCATGAAGGCCGTATGGGCCCTGTCAAATCATAATTTATTCAAGTTTTGAGTATAATTCGCCTTATCGACCCTCATATGGCTGTATACCCAGCGTATAAAAAGCACATTTTTCGAGGGGCAAGAAAAGGGGTCTTTTAGCCACCACTAGGAGAGGAGAATAAGAAGAATGAAGAAATCTCTTGGAGGCAACATTCTAGGGCTAGAGAAGGAGGCAAGAACATCATCATCAAAGGAGAGATCTATCATCAAGGAAGGAAGGATCAAGGACCGAGAAGTAGTCTTTGACTAGGGGAAGAGTCATTCGGCACTTCTTGGATGGGGAAGTGTCATTTAGTTGGATCTCCATCTCCTTCTTCATCATTTTGACTAGGGAGTGTCATCTATGATCTCATTCTATGCTTTTCTTGATTTTGTTGTTATTATTTGTATGATGGCACACTAGACCCCCAAGGCCACTGGATGTTGGTGAAACTTGTGGGGGGTTCATCATGTATTTTTGGATGATTTTTTTATTTAATTAAAAATTCTTGGGTTGATTTAAGATTTAGTTCATTTCTCTTCATGCCAAGAACTACTCAATGAAGAGATCTGTAGTTCTTTATTGAGTTATAGATATATGTTGTGACCTAATCACGTGTATTAGATCATTAATGAACTAAAAGGGGTTTGCTTGTATCGACATGCACCGAAAGTAGATGTCGGTGGCCCTCCGATCTATAAAGGTAAACTTAATGTAAGTGTATCCTTATCTTGGGACCTTCTTGTACTTAATGCAATCATAGGGATGTTGGTTAGGGAGATTCCAATCAACATTTGAATGGGATTATGTTTCAATCGATGAGAAATTGGTGTTGATCTAATCTTAAGATCCCTCGGTCTAAATCACCCTTGCTATCTTTTATTGTTCATCCATGTACCATGATAACCCCTCAAGGGGATCCACATCCATATGACTTTGCATTCCATTGTAGCTCTTGCAATCATCTTGCTTTATTCTTTAACTCATATAGCCGTATCATGTTTATTCTCTTACATCTACTAGAGTATAGCTCTATGCTTAAGATGTTAGGCTAGATAGAAGGGGATGAAGGAGTAATAGTAGGTCCATAACCCCCGAGGAATACTATCCTCGTGTCTTTACACGAGGTATTACTTTGCAATCCTGTACACTTGCGGGGAGCACATCAATACCTCATTTTCATTGGTTGAGACTTCCATTTATTTTACTCTTGCTTACTTGTTTGTGACATTCATTTACTCATGCATTAGTTCATCAAATTATATCATTGATCATTTGACTAAACTGATAAACGCCTAAATGTATGCATTTATACATACATATTGTGTACTATTTATGTATATTTATATGATCTGATGCCCTTTTTATGGTTTCATTAGTTTTTTTCATATTACAAACATCAAATAAGCCTAGAGGAGCTTGCCAATGGAATTCAGGAAGAAATTGACATAAAAAATGGTATTTTATAGCCCGAGTACTATAGCATCAACGTAGCAGCTTGTAGCACAAAGGCATGAAGCAAAATGCTAAGTTTGGAAATCCTCATGAGCAATCTCATGGCTGTAAAAATGGCCACAAGGTAGCTGAAGAGTAGTTTACTGTCACAACTTTACTATAGTTGACCTATCTTAGGATTCTCTCAGTCCAAAACACCATTTACATAATAGTTGTAGCTTCCTTCTCACTTTAGTAGCCTCAAGGAGATCCACATCTGTGACCACCTTCATCTCTTGATTCCTTCCCCTGATTTTCCCCCACCCTAAACATTTATTTAGAGTTCTTTTTATTTCTTTGTAGTTTAGAACACATCACTTGAATCCGTAGGCTAGACAACACATGAAGAGAAAGTAAGAGTAGCTTCTCGGGCCCTAGGAATACGGCCCTCTTGCACTTGCATGAGAGGTATTACATGATGACCTCGTGCACTTGTGAGAATACATTTCATATCATGTTTACTTACCCATAATCCCTTCATTTTCTTGTCTTTTAGCACAACTTTGTCTATATTCAGTGCTATTCTGAGTATATATGTTGTTGATGTAGAAATTAAGGGCTCGAAGCAATTAGGTGTGAATTTTATAGCCAAACATGTGAAGAATGGAAAATATGGCTAAGTGTTCAAGCTCAGCACGGGTAGAGTGTAATCATGCTGTGTCCTACTGATTATCTCTACCTGAAGGATCGGCCACTGAAAGCTCAATAGGAGGATGATTTTAGGCTAACATGGTTGGAGTACGAGTGTGCTCCTCCCCCTGATTATTTCAGGCTTGGGGTATTTTATGCTCAATAGGAGAAGCATGCTTTGCTTGCTCCTAGTACGATCACGCTTAAGTGAAGCATGGGCAGAGCATGACCGTGCTCTCTCCCACTAGAAAATCCAAGCGTATACTTAGCCGATTCACTCAAAATCCTAACAGAGAAAGCACGGTCTGAGCACGACCATGCTTAGCCCATGTCGAGCCTGAGATCATCCTTTTTTAACTCCAGATTCTAGGGTTTCACTATCATCTTTGTTCGGGGACTCTTCTCTCCACCAGGAGGACTTTGATGTGAGCCATGATCAGGATTCACCACACCTTCTAAGGGATTAAGGATGAGTTGGAGGTACTTGGAAGTAGGGTTAGCATATCGGAGCTCAATTAGGAAGATCATCTTGAGAAGGAGAGAGTCATGTCTTCTTTGTTTAGTTCTTTATCTTTCTCTTCCTTGTTATACCCACCCATGAGCGGCTAACTACCCACGATACCCCAGTACATGAACTATGAAGCTTTGTATGCTTTGACTACTTGTTTTAAATATCTATGGAGTTTTCTTAGATTCATGTGTTTAATCTTGTGTTACATAACTTGATGTATTAGATTGTGCACAGTTGCCTTGGTAAAACTCGGTGTATGGATTACCATAGTTGTGATTGCTTATGTCATTACAAAACTTGATGTGTTTGAAATACAATGTTATCCTTGCAAAACTTCACCTGAGCCGGAATAGATTGAGTCTGCGATACCCGAGCACCGGGCTCGGTTTGAGCGACTATAGAAACTCAAGTTCAAACAGACTCGATTCTTGGACCTGAGTGCACTTAGAGAGGTTCAGTTGGCTGATGATATGGTAGATGATATTGAGGAGATGCTTGAAGTGGATAGTTAGGGACGGTTGTTGTCTATACGGGAACCGGCGATCCGTACATTGACTCTGGAGATTCTTGCTTCTTTTGAGTTTGATCGTTCCTATAGTAGCTTTGATAGTATAGATGTCATTCAGTTCAGAGCATTCGGACAACACCATAGTATGAGTGTTACACAGTTTTCGATCCGGTTTGGATTATACAATGAGGACTTTAATGCTACAGAGGAGTACGAGCAGCTTGCAATAGACTACCCTGGCAGCTTGATGCCACAACACGCATGCAGAGCACTATGTAGACAAGGACAGTATGAGCCCATGGTGTCCATGGCAACGTGTCTTTCCTGACCTGCTTATCGCTACATTCATGTCATTCTGAGTAAGTCAGTGAACGACTGTGGTGACAACACCAGCGTTCTGAGCCAGTAGGAGCTGTTGTACCTCTACTCGATGGTGAAAAGCATGCCACCTCATCTAGGACATATCCTAGTGAAGTATTTGAGGTATCAAGGGTAGTATGCGAGAGTAGGGGTGATCTTCTCAGGCCCATACATCACTAGACTCATAATTGGGATAGGTCTAGTGGACGTTATTAGAGGGGCCGAGAAGATGATTGTACCATCTTCTCTTGGCTTGGAGACCATGAGACTGATGGCTATGATCCGCAAAAATAGAGATGTGGTGTATGCGTTGAACATGCCCGCACCATAACCAGTCAAAGCAGAGGGGTCTCAGTAGGTACACGAGCCCTAGCCTGAGCAGATGGAGATAGAGGAGCCCTTGTAGCACAAGAGCCACCTCCAGTGTTCATGTTTTCTTCATCTCGAGCCTTTGATCATTTTGAGAGGCTCAAGAGTGCTATAGGGGTGCTATGAGATGAGATAGCTAAGGTTCACATCACACAGGCTGCGAACCACATGGAGGTTATGGCGCATCTCGACATCGTATAGCAGATCCTCGAGCAAGACGAGATATCTCCCTTTGTGATGAGACCCAGTACCCCTCAGGTATCTCCAACACCACCATCACTAGTAGTAGCACTGATAGATCCACCAGCATCACTAGTAGTACCAGTAGCAGCAGCAGAGCCGACAGCCAATGATACTGACGCTTGAGGTATCTTTAGTTTCCTTTCTTTTCATTTCTTGTATTTTACTTCTGCATTATATTTTGGACTTGTACTACTCAGAAAGGATCTTCTTTTTGAGTTTATCTTTTATTTTCATTGTCTTAAATTGTATTTCATTGCTTTATCTTTATATACTCGAGCTTATTTTTGTTTTTGTTGAGCTTCACTGAACGGTCTTGTGAGTTTGGAATTTGAGGAGTAGTCATTGACATGGTCTTATGGCCATGTGTTCTCTACAACCCATTGGGACTCAACTCTCACTGAATATAGCTTCATCAAATATACCATTTGGAGTTTAGGGGAGTATTGTTTCAATTGCCCACTCCACATATGCTTTTGATTGATTTATATCCTATTGTGCTTACATGCGTACATTGAGAGCAATGTACATCTTGAGTGTGGGGAGGGGGGAGTTCACATTACACATGTTCTTTACACAAGTTTTAACTGAAAATACATGCTCATGTAGCCAATGGTTGTTTATCTTAGCTGCAATGGTTGTATTCTTAAGTTTAGGAGAATTTTAACATGGAATTTTCTCATGCTCTAGTTTTTACATGGATTTTTAGGAATTTTTGCCCGATTGACACTTGTTGCACTACTCGCTCATTAAACCTTGTAGAAACTCAAGTTCAATATTTAATTGAATAGTTGTAGTTTTTTTGTTGCTTTAGTTTCTTTGAAAAAAATGGTTGAATGAAAAGAAAAATATATATATATACTTATTTTGTTTGTACATTGGGGGTGGAAAGAGCTACCACCTATGAAGTATGAAGCTAGTCTCATATGACAGATACTAGTTATGCCCTAATGAGAGAAAGAGCTATCTTATGGGATGAGTGATAGCTACTACCTTGGTAGAAAGAGCTACCACCTCGAAAGTGTGAAAGGCACCTTAGCGGCCGCTTTGGAAAGGGCTACCTTAGAGGATGTGTGAAGCTACTACCGTCTCTTTGCTTTGTTTTGTATATAAATAAGTCCCTTATGCTTATAACTTTTAGGAGTATATGTTGGGTTGACTTGAACGAGTTTACACACACTTACATGACATTGGGTTTGTTGTCCTATTTTTATTCAAGTTTTTTTAGCTAGAGCATTGATTTTTTTGTATTCGTTGTTAAAATTTTCCCTACTTGTAGAATGATTCCCTTGCATGTTTTGGTGAACCTAAGGCCAAACACTTTCATTATTTCCTTCTTCTATGCTTCAATGTTTTTATTTTTTTGCTGAGGAAAAGCAAAAAGCTTAAGTGTAGGGGGACTTTGATAAGTTCTTGTGTATTAATAATACAAAAGTATTATTTTTCTTACAATGAGCATTACTTTCTCAAATTTTTATCACTAATAGATATGTATTTGTGTTCTTTTGTGGATGTAGGGTTGTGGAGACAAATATAGAAAAAAGAAGGCAAAGTAGATTGCGAGTGCACTTGGTTGATGAAATCTTGGAGTGAACAAACATGAAGATACAAGTTGTGCTCAAAGACATGTGAGTGTGTGCCAACCCCCATTATGTTCAAGGAAATATGCAAATTGGAGAGGCACAAAAGTAGTCACACTCATGTTTTCCAATTTGTGCAAAGCTAGTAAGGTTGTCGTCAAATGTGCTTTTATTTGAAGATGCAATGCAATCTACAGTGTAGACGTGTGCCCGTTTATTTTGCCTCGATGAAGAGTGTCGATTCGGGAGTATTTTGGTAGAGTACTGTAGCAGGGTATTGTAGCAAATCAATGTAGTAGTTACTATTCATAGGCCGCAGAAAATAGATTTCCTAGAGATTCACACTTGAGTATGGAAATTCCATATGCCCGTGTGGATGCTCGATTCCAGCCCTATTTAAGTTGGGATTTCAGTACAATTTCAGAATCTTTCATTCTATCTTTTGGCTATCTTTTCTCCACCTTTGGACGCACCCATGGTTAGGGTTCGGAGAGGCTTTCGCTATGTTTTTAGAGGGGTTTACAGCTTTTGACATCGCATTTCCTTTAAAAGAGAGGTATTGGGGGAGTTTTTGTCAGCACCGATCCGACGAGATGTGCCCTAGGCTTGATGACGGGACTTTCGGAGAAGACGTGACCACTCCACAAGACCATCGACACGAACACCAAGGGGGTTTTATTCATGCATTGAATATTTTTACTTTTGATTTCATTATTGTTTGTATTTTTCTCCATGGAGAGCTAAACCCCTAGTGGGTACTTGGATTTGTAAACCCTAGGATGATGTTGTTTCTTTGACTTTTTTTATTGTTCTTTCTTTAATTGATATTTTTAATTGAGTTCCAATCTTGAATGCTTGTTCGGGTTGATTTTTCTCTTAGAGTGACACAAGGGTTGAGAATCAATTTTGGTAATCCTTGTAGATGAGTGACACACCATGAGGGTTAGACAATGCTAGATTGGCGAGGGTTGAGAAGGTGAGTCGAGAGATAGAGGAATGACCACTTTCCCCTCCAGTGTGATTTATCCTACCTCCACATTCCAAGAGTTTTTTGTGGTCACAATAAAATGAAGTGCTAAGAGACGAACTCCACTTTGGGGGCTTAGTTACATAAGTGATAGAGTGAAGCATTGAAGTAATCCTTAGTATCACGGGGCTTAATTGTGACTAGAGGTCTTTTCGCTTGGACCAAAGAGTTAGATCTATTTTAGGGAATAAGGTTTATCACTTGGAATTTCTAGAGCCTAAAGAAACCAAATAGTATGAGGTGTCGAGACTGAGAGATTTGTCCACTTTGGGGGCATAGTATAGGGTTAGTCACGAGTTGACCTTAAGTTTTTGGAACCATGTGTTTAAGAATTTCCAAGACTCATTATACATTATTTAAGAAGCATAATGATTGGTCTTTCATTTGAAACAATAGTCCTAGGGTGAGACAACGTCCAGGGTGTCCCATTTATCGTTGATTGCCTCTCCCTATCTTTTTATTTGTGCCTCCTTATTCTTTTTCTTATTTCTATTTGCATTGATTCTTATTCACATCACTATTAATTTGTCCTCGTTCTAGTTAAATAGTAATCTTCGTGTTTCTGATCAGTATTCCCTATGGATTAGATTACCCACTCACTGAGGTATTATTACTTCAACAAACCTGTGCACTTGCAGTACACAAGCAAAAGGGCGTTGTCAGAAACCTCTATCTCACCAAGGTAACAAATCATGCATTACCAATCAATCACAAAGATCACTATGACATGCAAGCAATGAGAAAACAAGATTAAAACTCAAATAAACTCGAACTTAATAGAAAACATAAAGTACGTAAATACAAAAGATGAAATCCTTGGGTTCATATGCCCAAATACCTACTAGGGTTTAGCCCTCTATGGGGCAAGTTACAAAGCAAAGAATAATGCAATGCAAAACAATGAAAACCATGGAATAAAAGCCCCTTGAATTCGTGATGATTGCCTTGATGGCTCGCTCAACTTCTTGAAGGATCCGTCTCTGAAGCTAGGTTGCTAAAGGCTTGCTTGATGTTATGAAGGAGAAAGGATCTATAATAGTTGGTGAAGAATGCCCCCCAAATTCACCAAAGACCTCCTCTTCAAACCCTAGCCACTTCTCCTTTCAAATGCTAGCAAAAAGTCCCCAAAAAATTGGGCAAAAGGGTTATTTATAGTCATAAACCTCATCTATCACGTGCCTCTATGTGACCGTGTGAGATTTCACGCACCCATGTGAGCTACAGAAATTCCCAGGCGACCGCGTGGAATTTTCACGGGGTTACATAAATAGTGTTTTTAATACAATATCGTTACAGTATTTTGTTGAGGTAGTCTACATAAACGCGGCTTACAAACTCTTCTTTTGAGGCCACATGGTCGGGTACATGTCTACATGGTAAGTTAAAAGACTTTTCATCATCAAATCATCATTGGGTAACTCTTAAATTCTTTACACAAGTTAGGGCATGGGGATGTGACTGTCTTTGTGCCCTTCCAACTCATAAATTGGCTAGAATTCTCTTGGAAGTTGGCATACACCTCCATGTACAAGACCTCATCTTGTGTCTTGATCCTTTTGTTTCACAAAAACTCCCAAAATATGTCTTCATAATCTATCTTTGCTTTCTTTTTCATCCTTCAAGGCATTCACAACCTAATTGTACAAAAGGGCACCAAATACACTTTATGAGACATAATCCATGGTAAAAAATGATGCTCAATGCATGAAAAACATATAGAGGAATATGTCTACTCAGACACTTATCTCACATATAAAAAAACCAAATCATCAACCATATTGAGATAATAACATGTATCATCAAAATCCATAGTATGTCTTATAGACTCCCGGAATTTGAAAGTGATCTCTTCCACTCATACACAAAGTACCATTCGACCATTCTTCACATTAATAAAGGCCTTTGAAGTTGTTAAGAATGGTCATCCCAAAATTAGAGGCATTCCCATCTTCTCTTCTACATCTACGGTTATAAAGTCCACCAGAAAGGTGAATGATAAGTGCTTGTGCGATAAGAATGCGAAGTGTTCTTTCCTTATGATAAGCATTACTTTTATTGGGTTTTAACGCTAATATATGTGTATTTATGTTACGTTCATGTAGATAGGGTTGTGAGGCCGAATATTAGAGAAAGAAGCCAATGTATATCGTAAATGCACCAATTGGAGGAAATATTGAGAAGTTTCAAACGCGAAGACATAAGTCGGATTTGAAATGCGGGAATGTGTGCCAACCTCCTCGTATTCAAGTTAGCACAATGATTTGGAGGGACATAATGGTAGTCACATTCAAGCATTCCGGCTTATGCATGTATAGAAAGATCTCCACCAACATGTCCGTTATTGAAGAAGCAAAGCGATCTACGATGTAAATGTGTGCCCGTTTATGTTATCTCGATGAAAGCATGGATTCGGGAGTGTTTTGGGCCGGTATCGTAGTAGGGCACTGTAGCAAAACACTGTAGCAGGTACTGTTCACAGTTGGCAGAAGAAGGATGAAAATAGAGAGTCCACACGGCGTGCGTTAATTCCACACGCCCTTGTGAAAAATCCACAGGGGCGCCGACGGGGGCGTGTGGATTGCCGATTTCAGCCCTTTAAAAGCCGATTACAGCCCAGATTTCAGCATTATTTTCTCCATCTTTTCCCCAACTTTAGAGAGAGCTTAAGCTAATGTTTTGAAAGTTATTGGCTAGGGAGTTAGAGAGGTTCTACGGCTCTGACATCATGCTCGGTTTGGAAGAAGGTTAGTGGGAGAGCTTTCGTCGGCACTATTCTGACGAGGTGTATCCTAGGCCGGACAAAGGAACCCTTGGACGAGTAGAGTACTCTCCACAAGACCATCGCCATGACTATCGAGGGGTTTTCCATGGATTCTTTGCTTTTACATTTGATTTCATTGATTGTAATTAGCTCTATGGAGAGCTAAACTCCCTAGTGGGTACTTGGGTATCTATGGAGAGCTAAACTCTCAATTGATGTTTTATTTGAGTTCCAATATTCAATGCTTGATTTTATGAATACTCCCTTAGAGTGACACTAGGGTTGAGAGTTCTTGTTGGTAACCGTTGTGAGTGAGTGACACACCATGAGAGTTAGACAAAGCTAGACTGGAGAGGGTTGAGAGGGTGAGTCGAGAGGTAGCGGAGCATCCCCTTTCTCCTCTGGTGTGATTTTTCTATCTCCATTTCCTCAAGTTCTTTGCAGTCATAGTAGAATGAATGGGCTAAAGGATGACCTTCCGTTGGGGCTTAGTTACGGGTGCAACGGAGTGAAGTGTTGAAGTGATTTTAGCACCTAGGGCTTAATTGTGGCTAGAACCTTCCACCTGGACCAAAGGGTTAGGTCTACATTTAGGAATCCCTAGAACTCATTGCAATTCTATACGAGTCCGAGATTTAGAGGTTATTCAATTTCTCCTCCGTGACATGTATAGAGTTAGGCATGGTTGACCTTAGATTTGGGAACATGTATTTAAGGATCTCCACGACTCATTATTGCATCAGTTAGAAAGTATAATAGTGGGTTTTTGCATTTGAAATGATTGTCCTAGGTGGAACAATATCCGGATACCCCATTTATATCGATTGCCTTACCTTCTCCTTTACTTATGCTCTCTTTCTTGTTCTTTTACTTTTTTTATTTCACATCTTATCACACATATCACTATTCATCTTTCACTTAATTAAGAAACAATTTAAGTGTTTTTATTCCTTACTCCCTGTGGATACGATACCCCATTCATCTGGGATTTTATTACTTTGGCAAACCTATGCACTTGCGGGAGATACGCAAGGGGCGTTGTCAAGTTTTTGGTGACATTGCCGGGGAGTAGGCGTTTAGAGATACTTTGCATTTTATTTTCCTAGCTATTCATTTATTCATTCTAGTTTATTTCTTCTTATTCTATTATCGTTCTGATTTTTTTTCTATATTTTTAGTACAGCTCCAGGTTATGACCCGAGGGAACACATCAATATTTATTGAAAGAGATCCCGAGCTTGAACGTACGCTTAGAAGAAAAAGGAAAGAACCTGTGCAAGAACCATCTAATCTAGCTAATTTGGATGTAGAAGAATTTGAAAACATGGATGAATAGAATGAGCAACAGCAGACATTATCCAATTATGCCAGACCTTCCGTATTGCGCACACAATCGAGTATTGTGCATCCCCGATTCTAGCTCGAACTTGAGCTAAAGGCGGCATTCATCCACATGTTGCCACAATCCACACGGTTCAATAGTTTTGGCTAATGAGGATCCAAAGCAGGTCATATAGAGAACTTTTTGAGGGTGTGTGATATGCTTAAGATAAGCAGGGGTGACGGATGATGCCATCAAGTTGAGTCTGTGCGAATTACTTAGAGAATCAATTACCTAATGGGAGGAGTTGGTAGAAGCTTTTCTGGCCCGTTATTTCTCTCCCGAAAAATTCTGTAAAGCTTAGGAATGAGATCTCGTTCTTTGTACAGTCGAAATTGGAGTCTCTATATGAGATGTGGGAAAGGTTCAAGGAGCTCCTGAGAAAGTGCCCGCAACACGGATTCCCGGAGTGGATGATTGTTCAGACCTTTTATAACGAGTTGAATCCGAGTACAAGGCAACTCTTGGATGTGGCAGCAGAAGTTACCTTAGGTAGCATAATCCCTGGTAAGGCCCGTCAACTAATTGAAGAAATGGGGTTAAATAGCTACCAATGGAATGCTAGGGAGAAGAAAAAGGTGGCCGGGCTCCATGAGATAGATGCAGTAACTTCATTGACGGCTCAAGTGAAATCATTGAGTAGGAAGTTAGATCGTCTAACTTTGAATAGAGTGGCGGCCGTGATTACATGCACTGGGTGTGGTGGAGGACATGCTCCCTCCGTTTGCCCGATCTCTATTGGTGATGCATCTTCAGTTGAGAATGCCGATTTTGTGGGTAATGAAATGAGGAACCAAGGGAATCCATATAGCAACACCTACAATGCAGGTTGGAAGAATCATCCCAAATTTTTGTAGAGCAACCAAGGTCAACAAAAGGCCATGGGGCCACCGGGTTTCCAACAACAACAAGCCCCAAACATGGAAAACTGAGTTTCAAGTTTGGAGACTGACAAGGTCCTCTTGCGTATATCCCGCAAGTGCACGGGTTTGTCGAAGTAATAATCCCGGATGAGCGGGTATCGTATCCACAAGGAGTAGGGAATAAAAACACTTAATTCGCTTCTTAGCTATGTGAAAGATGAATAGTGATATGTGTGACAATGATTCAATTCTCAAAAGTAAAACAACAAGTAAGAGAGCACAAGTAAAGGAGACGGTAAGACAATCGATAAAGATGGGGTACCCGGATATTGCTCCACCTAGGACAATCATTTCAAGTGCAAGAACCCTCTATTATGCTTCCTAATCAATGCAAGTCCCGGAGGAGAAATTGAATAACCTCTCAACCTCGCACTCGCATAGAATTGCAATTACTTCTAGGGATTCCAAGTGATAAATCTCTTCCTAATTGTAGATCTAACCCTTTGGTCCAGGTGGAAGGTCCCTAACCACAATTGAGCCCTAGATACTAAGATCACTTCTGCGGTTCAATCCGTTGCACCCGCAACTAAGCCCCAGCGGATGGTCATCCCTTAGACCATTCACTCTATTATGGCTGCAAAGAACTTGAGGAACAGAGGTAGAATCTAACACATCGGAGGGGAAAAGGGATGCTCCTGTACCTCTCGACTCACCATCTCAACCCTCTCCAACCTAGCTTTGTCTAACACTCGTGGTGTGTCACTCACTCACAAGGTTACCAACAAGAACTCTCAACCCTAGTGTCACTCTATGGGAGTATTCACACAATCAAGCATTCAAGGTTGGAACTCACAATAAACAATGATTAATTGAAAGCATAATAAAGAGATTCAAAGAAATGAATACATCCTAGGGTTCACAAATACCCAAGTACCCACTAGTGGTTTAGCTCTCTATGGAGCTAAGTACAATCAAAGAAATAGAATGTAAAAGCAATGAATCCATAGAAAACCCCCTCGATAGTCATGTCGATGGTCTTATGGAGAGTCCTCAACTCGTCATCCAAAGATCCCCTTATCCGGTATAGGATACACCTCGACGGAAGCTCCCCTACCAACCTTCTTCCAAAGAGATGACGATGTTGGAGCAGTAGAACCTCTCCAAAACCATAGCTAATACCTCTCGAAACCGGGCAAAAGATGGAAAAAAGAATGCTAAAATCGGGGCTGGAATCGGGGATCCACATGCCCCTATGGATGTCCGTATGGATTTTTTACACGGGCGTGTTGATTCTCTGTTCTGCAGCTTTCTCGGCCAGCTGTGAACAATGCTGCTACAGTACTTTCCTGCATTGTTGCTACAGTGTCCAGCCTGAAATACTTCCCAAATCCATACTTTCATCGAGGTAATGCAAACGGGCACACGTTCACATCGTGGATCGCTTTGCTTCTTCAATGATGGAAAAGTTGGTGGAGATATTGTTCTATATCCATAAGTCAGAATACTTAAGTACGACTGCCATTGTGCCCCTCCAAATGGTTATGGTTACTCAAATACAAGGAGGTTGGCACACACTCTAGCATCTCACACCCGACCTATGTCATCGCCTTTTAACCTTAGTAAGATTTCCTCCAAAATCGGTGCATTATGATCCACATTGTCTTCTTTCCTTCATAATCGGGCTCACAACCCTACCTGCATAAATGTAACATAAAAACACACATATTAGTGTAAAAACCAGAGAAATGTAATGCTAAACATAATGAAAGAATGCTTCGCATTCATATCACACAAGCACTTATCAGAGACCCGAATGACCGATTTGGAGTAGGCCTTGACTAGGTTTGTGCAATGGTCAGATACAAGGTTTCAATCAGTCGAGGCTACACTTCACGACCACACCGCCTCTTTGCACAATCTTGAAAATCAAGTGGGGCAAATTGCGAAGTCTCTATCGAAAAGGCCTCAATGAAGCTTGCTGAGTAATACCGAGACCAATCCTAGAGAGCATATGAAGGTTATCACTTTGAGAAGTGGTCATGAAGTTGAAGGTAGGCTTCGAGTGAGAGGCCTAATAAACACGCACAAGAGGTTATAGAGGTTGAGGAAGAAGTAAACAAAGATAAGGAGTTGGCACCCCCACCTTTCAAGCCAAGAATCCCTTATCCCTCTAGATTGAAGAATGACCAAGGGGATGAACAGTACAAGACGTTCCTGAGTTTGTTCATGCAACTCGACATCAATATTCCTTTGGTTGAGGCATTGGCCCAAATGTTAAGTATGCAAAATTCTTGAAGGACTTGTTGACTAATAAGAGGAAGTTAGAGGAGAGTACTTTAGTGATCTTGGATGCATCTTGCTCGGTGGTATTGCAAAAGAACATGCCGAACAAGAAGAAAGACCCGGGAAGCTTTATCATTCCGTGAAATATTGGCAATTTGGGTGAAGAAATGGCATTGGCGGACTTACGGGCCAGTATCAACACCATGCTATACACCTTCTTTCAGAAGCTAGGCTTGGGCAAGCCTAGACCCAGTCGGATGAATTTGCAATTGGCGGATCGAACGGTGAGACATCCGAGGGGTATCATCGAAAATGTGCTTGTTAAGGTGAATAAGTACATTTTTCCTGTAGATTTTATGGTGCTAGATGTCAATGAGGAGGCGGATGTACCTTTAATACTTGGGAGACCATTCTTGCGGACATACAAGTTATTGATTGACATGGACGGCGGGGAGCTAATATTGAGAGTTGGAGATGACAAACTGACATACCGCTTTATTGAAGCCATGCGGCATTCTCTTGATTTCGATGATACTTTATATTTTCTAGACACTACTAATGAGATTGTTGATGAATACATGCAGGAAATATTCAATCCGGATCGGTACGAGGGTTTCTTCTACCAAGAGGTGGAAAATGAAGAAGTTATGATGCTTGGTTCGATTGAAGAAGTACATCTACTCCGCGGATCCTGAAGAAGGCGCTCTGGAAGATCAAGAGGGTGAGGAGACACCATTGGAAACGCTCCAAGGCTGTTGGAGATGCGCGTGAACGGAACAAATTGGATGCACCATTGCTAGGTGATCCCAAGCCCGATAACTCCCCCTCTACCTTCAAGAGACTTTGTTCATTATGCTTTTAAGCTATGGGTAAGAGGGCAACCTTCATCTATGAACCCCCGTCAAGTAAGACAAGGTACATCAAGCTTAGTGACGTAAAACAAGTGCTTCTTGGGAGACAACCCAAATGTTTACTGTTTTCTTAGTTAGTAGTTTAGTATTTGCATGAATAAAATGTTGATTTTTGGTGTCTTGATTTTTAGATGCTTTTGCTGTGATTTTATTGTGGGTTTTAATTTCATCATGCGTTTTGTTGTGTATTTAGTGAAGTTTTGGTCGTTTGAGCTATCTCTCATGTTTTTGTTGGTGTAGTTTGCATAATAAGGCAGGCTCTGAGTGTGTAAACATGTTTAGAAATTTTCTGCAGAGCCTGCAGAGTTTTTAAGGCATCAAGGGAAAATGTACGGGCTTGTGAATTTCCGCACGGGCGTGTAGAACACTTAGCGACTCTTCTCACTTTCACAGAGAAGCCACAGGGGCGTGCAGCTGCCCCTGTGTATCAGGCACATGGCAGTGGGTATTTTCCTCACGCCCGCGTGCGAAACACTTAGCGATTTTTCTGTCTTGGGCAGAGAAGCCATAGGGGCGTACGGCTACCATAGTGGGTCAGGCACACGGGAGTGGGTATTTTCCGCACGCCTGTGTGGTTGCTTTTAGAGAGTTAAGTGTTATAACGAGAGCGCATAGGGGCATACGTCTGCCCTGTGTCTCTCCCCTGTGGAGGCGAACGTGCGTGGGTAATTTCCGCACGCCCGTGCGGATGTACAGAACACCAAGAGGCGTGAGTTCTTTTAAAAGATCGCCATTCCTCCTCATCCTAACATTCTACATTCATCTGAGAGCACTCTCACATCGTTTCCAGACCTCGCATTGCCGATTTGGAAGAATTTTTAGTTGGTTTTCCGACCGATTCAAGGTTTTCAATCTCAACTCGTCACTAAGCCCTATCTTTTGTTTTCTTCTCCAATTCTTGAGTTTAATCGATGAAACTTGTTAATAATGCTTTGTTTCTACAATTAGAATGATTATGCATGTTTAGAACAAAGTTAGAAGCAATTTAACAGTGTATTTTTGTATTTTTGGGGCGCGGTCGTGCGTTTTTCATGCTTCGTGGATCCACACGGGCGTGTGGAAATTCCACACGACCGTGTGGATTTCTGTAGCATTACTTAATTAACTGGTTTGATCGATTATCTTTCAAATTTTACAGATTATGGCATCTCAGTCAAAGAAGCAAGCCGAGAAACGACCGCGTGAGTCATCCCCCGAGTCGGAGAGCATGAGATTCACTATCCCTGAGCATCATGCTCATTTTGAGTGTCTGTCAAGAGTTCAGTTCGGACAAACTCGATTTTTGGACATGAGCATATTAAGAGATTTACAGTAGGAAGATGAGTTCGCAGATGAGGTCGAGGATCTCATTTCGGTGGGTGGATGGAGACAGTTATTGTCGACTAGGGAACCAACCATTTGTAAGCTTACACTTGAGTTCTTATCGTCATTTGAGTTCAATAGATATTATGCGAGATTCGACAACATCGACGTCATTCAGTTTAGATCATTTGGACATCAAAATAGCATGAGTATCACTTAGTTTTCAGTTAGGCTTGCCTTGTACGAGGAGGCATTTACAGACACTGAGGAGTATTCCCAGTTACCCACAGATTACCTTGGAGCGTTGACCCTACAGAGAGCTTACTGAGCATTGTGTGGTCAAGGCCAGTATGAGCCGGGGGTGTCCAAGGCCACATCCCTTTCCTGACCTGTGTACCGATATTTACAAGCTATTCTGAGCAGGTCGGTGATTGGCTGTGGTGATAGCACTGGCATTCTGAGACGACAGGAGCTTTTGTACTTTTATTCAATGGTACAGCGCATAACGATTCATCTAGGGCACATCATCGCATAGTACATTCGACATCAAGGGCAGTAAGCTATATTTTGAGTGATCTTCTCGGGCCCCTACATTACGAGACTAGTTTTTGGCATGGGTCTCTTGGATATGATTCGCGAGGCCGAGCAGATGAGTACACCTGCGCCCCTGAGCGTGGACACAATGAGATTGATGGGTATGGTCCGCAGGGTACGGACGACAGTTTACGCTTTGGTTCTACTAGCTATAGAGATAGCTGAGGATGAGGGTGATGATGTCGATGCTTCTCACCCTGCTCCCGAGCCTCGGCCAGCACCGATGGAGACCGAAGTACCTCCGGTGGCAAAGGACCCACCCTAGTAGGCATGTTTTCACCATCTCGAGCCCATAATTGCTTTAAGAGGCTCAAGAGTGTTGTGGGGGTTATACGGACAGAGGTCGCTAAGGTCTAAGTAGAGAATGCTGAGATTCGGGCTGCACAGGCCGCACAGTATACAGAGTTCATGGCACGTTTCGACACATTATAGCAGATTTTAGAGCGAGATGTCGCCTCGTCATTTGTCTTGTAGCTAAGGACTCCTCAGGCCCCTCCGGCATCACCATCACCACCTCCACCAGTACCCTTCGATCTAGCACTTGCATCATCAGAGGAGCCAAAGCTCGGCACCGATACTTGATTTATTTTCTTTCATCTTATTACTTCTACATTTTTATTCCTTTCTTGTATACTCAGAAAGGACTTTCCTTCTGAGTTTATTTTCATTTTGTGTTCTCGAGTTGTATTTATTACCTTATCTTTTATATACTAGAGTTGTTTATGTTTTATTGAGCTTCACTGAACCCCCTCGTGTATGCGTGCAGATGGTCTTGTCATCATGGGAATTAAGACTTTGTCATGGGCACGACCAATGGTGCTTCGGCACTTGGCCGTGTGTGCTTCACAACCCGTTGGAACATAACTCCCAAGGATTTAGCTCCATTAAATGCGACACTAGCAGTCAGGGGAGTATTGTTTTGATTGCTTCTCCCACATTTGTTCTTGATTGATATACATTATGAGTGAGCTTGCATGTGTACATTGGAGACAATGTACAATTTAAGTGTGTGGGGCGGGGAGTTTCATAGTGCACACATCTCTTTTATATTAATTTTTATTGATATACATGCTCACATAGCCAATGGCGGTTCACCTTAGTTGCAATGATTGTATTATTGAGTTTAGGAGAATTTTTAATATTGAATGTCTTCATGCTCTAGTTTTTGTTTGAATTTGTAGGAATTTTTGCCCGATTGACACTTGTTGCACTACTCACTCTTTAAACTCTTTTGGAAACTCATGTTTGATGTTAAAGGGACTAGTTATTGTTGTTTCTTTTGTTATTTGTGAAAAAAATGGTGAAATTAAAAGAAAGAACAAAATAGTTTTATTGTTTATTTGTGCTTGTTGGGCGGAAAGAGCTACCACCTATGAAGTACGAAGCTAATCTCATAAGTCGGATAACGGTACTGTTCACAGCCGGCTGAAGAAGAATGAAAACAGAGAATCCACACGGGTGTGCGTTAATTCCATACGCCCGTGTGAAAAATCCACAGGGGCGCTTATAAGTGCTTGAGTAGACATATTTATATCTATGTTTTACATGCATTGAGCATCATTTTTACCATGGTTTATGTCTCATATTGTGTATTTGGTGTTCTTTTATGCATATAGGTTGTGAATGCCTTGAACAGTAAAAAGTAAGCAAAGATAGGCTATAAAGACACAATGTTGGGTGTTCTTGTTAAATTCAAGGACCAAGACACGAGAGGAGTTCATGAACGTGGAGATGTGTGCCAACTTACAAGAAGATTCAAGTCAATTAACTAGTTGGAAGGGCACAAAGGCAGCCACATCTTCATGTTCTTTCTCTTTGTGAAGATTGCAAGACCTCTCAAAGATACGTCAATTCACTAGATGCAAGACCTCTCAATTCACTAGTTGGAAGGGCACAAAGTTTACCACATGGACGTGTGCCCGGCCATGTGGCCCGAAGAGAAGAGTGTTTGGACCGTGATTATGGAGAGTACTATAGCTAAGTAATGTAGCGAAATATTGTAGAATTTTACTGTGGCTAAGTATTGTAGCAGAATTACTGTTCACGCGACCACGTGGAAATTCCTGCAGCCCACGCGAGCGAGTGGAAAATCCATATGGGCGCGTGGGAGCACGTAACGGACGCGGTCTAAGGCCTATAAATAGTCATTCTGCCCTATTCTTTCTCATCTATTGTGCGGCTCTTGAGGTATGAGACGGCTAGGGTTTCGAGAGAAGGTCTTTGCGGCTTGGGAGGCGCTTTATCACCAACTTTGATCGATTCCACCTCCATCATAGCATCAAGGAAGCCACAGGTGAACCTAGCTTCAGAGAGGGTCCTTCAAGACGTCGAAGCTCTCCATCAAGGCCATCAGTTCATATATAAGGGGGTTTATTTCTATCGTTTAAATGTACTTTCATTCATTGATGGTGTGTTTTGTATGTTGCTCCATAGAGAACTAAAACCCTAGAGGGTATTTGGGCTTGTGAACCTTAGGATTCTCATCTTGTATGGATTTACTTTGTGTTTCTATTTTATCCGAGTTTGATTAAGTTTCATTCTTGATTGTTTAATGCTTGCTTACCTTATTGATCTTGTGGTTATTTGGTTTGCATGATTTGTTGCCTTGGTGGGAGAGAGATCTCCATTAGGGTTAGAACCTCAAGATTGAAGAGGGTTGAGAGGGTGATTCATGAGATAGTAAAGTATCCCCTTTCCCCTCCGATTAGTGTATTCTATCTCCATTCCCTAGACTCTATGCAATAATATTTGGTAGGAGGCGTGAGATTGCTCGATTTCTCCTCCGTGACCTTGTAGGGGGTTAGGATCCTTCGCCGAGAATTAGGGTTGGATCAATCTTTAGGAATCAGTTACATCTTTTGGAATCCCTAGAGTGCTTTTGCGTCATATGTGGTGTGAGGTGTTGAGATTGAGCGATTTCTCCACTCGGGATCTCGAGGGGGGGCTAGTATCGGTGATCTCGAGACAGGTCCAATTATATTTGGATTTCAGCGACTTAACTTACTCATAATAGAGACACTTTGCATATCGGTACCTAATACCTAAATCATAGGGGTGAACATTGCCCGAATACCCCACTTTTACTCGATTGAAATCTTCCTCCATTTCACCCTTGCATATTTCTTTCCGGTATTCATTTCTTCGCACATTAGATCACCACACCTTTCCATTTGTCATTAGGCTAGGAAGCAAAGAAGAAGTTAGTATTAGTAGCCCTGTTCCCTGTGGATTCAACTACCCAACTCACCGGGTAATTATTACATCGACACCCGTGCACTTGAGGTTTACACCCATATTCAGACGTGTCAGGGGCCCACAGGGGCGTGTGGATTCCCGATTCCAGCCCTTTAAAAGCCTATTTCAGCCCCGATTTCAGCATTCTTTTCTCCATCTTTTCCCCAACTTGAGAGAAGGCTTCAGCTAAGGTTTTGAGAGGTATTGGCTAGGGATTTGTAGATGTTCTATGGCTCCAATATCGTGCTCCGTTTCAAAGAAGGTTAGTGTGGGAGCTTTCGTCAGCATTGATTCGGTGAGATGTATCCTAGGACGGAGAAAGGGACCCTTGGACGAGTAGAGGACTCTCCACAAGACCATCACCATGACTATCGTGTGGGTTTTCTATGGATTCTTTGCTTTTACATTTGATTTCATTGTTTGTAATTATCTCCATGAGAGCTAAACCTCCTAGAGGGTACTTGGGTATTTCTGAACCCTAGGATGTATTCGTTTCATTGAACCTCTTTATTATGCTTTCAATTAATTGATGTTTTATTTAAGTTCCAATCTTGAATTCTTGATTGTATAAATACTCCCTTAGAGTGACACTAGGTTTGAGAGTTCTTGTTGGTAACCCTTGTGAGTGAGTAACTCACAATGAGGGTTACACAAAGCTAGATTGGAGAGAGTTGAGAGGGTGAGTCGAGATGTAGCGGAGCGTCTCCTTTCCCCTCCGGTGTGATTTATTCTACCTCCATTTCCTTAAGTTCTTTGCAGTCATAGTAGAGTGAATGGGCTAAAAGATGACCTTCCGCTAGGGCTTATTTGCGGGTGCAATGTCGTGAAGCGTTGAAGTGATTTTAGCACCTAGGGCTTAATTATGGCTAGGGACCTTCCACCTGGACCAAAGGGTTAGGTCTACATTTAGGAAGATGATTTTTCACTTGGAATCCCTAGAATTCATTGCAATTCTATAGGAGTGCCAGGTTGAGAGGTTATTCAATTTCTCCTCCAGGATCTGTATAGAGTTAGGCATTGTTGACCTTAGATTTGGACCCATGTATTTAAGGATCTCCACGACTCATTATTGCATTAGTTAGAAATTATAATAGAGGGTTCTTGCACATGAAACGATTGTCCTAGATGGAACAATATCCAGGTACCCCATTTATATCGATTGCCTTACCTTCTCCTTTATTTGTGCTCTATTTCTTGTTCTTTTACTTTTGTTATTTCACATCTTGTCACACATATCACTATCCATCTTTCACTTAGTTAAGAAACAATTTTCGGTGTTTTTTTATTCCCTACTCCTTGTGGATACTGATACCCCACTCATCCGGGATTTTTATTACTTGATAAACCCGCACTTGCAGGACATATGCAAGGCGTTGTCGATGAACTTGTCTACCTTCCCCAACAGATCTTCAATAATGCCCCTCAGTTGCAGATTAGAACTATCTACTAAATATAACATCATTGTGGTGGCCTTTGGTTCTCCTAACCAATGTTTTTAGAAGATTTGGTAGGGCATAAGATTGATGCTAGCCCCAAGATCGGCTAGAGCTTTTTCATCCATAAGCCCTCCAATTATGCAAAGGATGATAAATCCCCTAGGGTTTTTCTCTTTCTTGGGAAGCTTATTGGTGATCAAAGCCAGATATTCTTCAATAAATGTCACTGAAGACACATCCTCAAGCTTCCTCTTATTAGTGAGCAGTTCCTTCAAGAATTTTGCATATCTCAGCATTTGTGCAAGTACCTCTATAAATGGGACATTTATGTGCAAGGTCTTGGAAACATCCATAAATTTCTTGTATTGATCTTCTTATTAATCTTTCTTCATTTTCACTAGATAAGGAAGTTTGGGTTGGTACTTAGGCAATTTAGTTTTTTCCTTTGTTCCTTTCCTTTCTCCTCATTGGCAATTGGAGCTTTAGGATCAAGTTCAACTATCTACCTTTCTCTTAATTGAAGCTCAACAATCTCAATCTCGGGTTTATTCTTGGTAGAGCTTGGAAGTTGCTTGCCATTTTTCAAAGTTACTGCTTTGATGCATTCCTTGGGATTGACCTCCCGTGTTACTAGGGAGAGAACATAGAAGTCTTTCCTCAATTATGGGGGCCTAGGCTCACAGTTGTGCCACTTGCCCCTTGTCTTTGTTGGCTCCATGAAAATTTTGGGTGATTCCTCCAACCTATATTCTATGTGTTACTATATGAGTTGTTTAGATAGCAATGGTTCTGCCCAACAAAATCAACTTGTTCAGTATGCCCAGCACCAATATCAGAAGAAGAACATCCAAGATCAGTTTGGGAATCCCAATTCTCACAAGATAGTACTGGGGCTTGAGAACACAACTGCATCGTATCTAACCTTTTTGTGATAGCCTTAACCCATGTTGTTAAAGTAGTGATGGCACCCACTTGATAAATCATGGTTGTCTTCACCGGCTTAATCCTTTCAGAACTCTATTGATAACTATTGTTTGTTATTTCCTCAATCAAACTGTATGTTGTACTTGGTTGTTTACTACATAAGGATCCCTTAGAAGCTGCATCAACCATATGTTTCATAGTACTGTTTAGCCCATTGTAGAAGATTTGGATTTGCATCCATTACACTATTCCATGTTGAGGGCATTTTCTCAATATTTCATTGTATCTCTTCCAAGTAACATACAAGGATTCAGACAACAACTGGAGGAAGGAGGTGATATCATTCCTCAACTTTGTGATTTTCATCGAAGGAAAATATCATCTAAGAATAGCCTCAGGCACCTACTTCCATGTGGTAATAGACCCTTGTGGCAAGGAACTTAGCCACTGTTTGACCTTTCCAAGCAAAGAGAATAGAAAAGAGTCTAAGATGAACAGCATCCTCAAACACATTGTTAGCCTTGAAAGTATCATAGATTTCCAAGAAATTCTTCAAATGTTCATATGAGTCTACATCCTGAAACTGGTTAAATTGTCACATTTACTGCACCATTTGGATGAAATTGGGCTTTAACTCAAAATTGTTCACCACAACAGGGGGATGAATGATGCTAGACCCCACTCTTTCCAAGTTTGATCAGGCAAAATCTGAAATACTTTGTTGTTGATTCCCGGCCATTTATTCTTATTGATTTACTTCTATACTCACTTCCATTGACCCTATTTTACTTAAATTAACTTGCCTTAATCTTCTTTTGAAATTTATTTCAATCTTTGGATTAGGGCTTGCCAATGGAGATGAAGTGCTCCCTTGGGTCATGTAATTGTTCCTTCATAAGATAATATAGAACAAAATTAGCTCAAGGTTTAGAAGTAAAATAAGAAAAGAAGGTTAAGACGAATGATCAAACAAAAGAAAAGAGATATTCAAAATATGAACAATGTTAACAAAACTAGATCACTAGAGTGACTAATGTTCCTAAAAGATGCCATTCCCTGACAATAGCACCAAAACCTTGATGCACTCTCTGCAAATGTATGGATCGTAACAAGTAATAAAGTAGTACCCCGTGAGGGGTAGGGGTTGTCAAACCACAGGGATTATACTTCTAGTACTAATTACTCCTCTAATGTCTAGTGGATCAAGAAATGGTTGGTACAAAGAATTAGTAAACAAGAAAAAAGTGATAAGAGTGAAAATATTAGGCAGACTAGGATCAAGTTGTCAACAACAAGAGAGCAATGCCATGGGACAATCCCTATGTGCATTAGTGTATTGACTTGCTTCTAATGTCTACCAAGTACATCCTAAGATCCCTACGAGTGCTCTAAAGCATTGTTGCATCTACAGCTATCAAGTATGCCAAGTTTTGAAAGTGTAACTACGGACTTCGAATGGAGAAAATGAAGTCGGGTTGTACTATTCATAGTCTAATGTAGTAAATTATGCTCCATAGGTTGCTGTAGTAGTTACTAGTCATTGGGCCAAAACAGAGAATTTCACATGGCCATGTGGATTTCTTGATTCTGAAGTATAAAAGGCCGCTTAGATGTATTTTTGAGGTATCTTTTTCACAAGTTTTTTTGGGAGAATAGGCTAGGGTTTAGAGATAAGGTTTGTGCACTCAAGGAAGCATTCTTCACGAGCTTTCATGGATTCCTTCATTGTTATAGCCATCGGGGGAGCCACAGATGACATTGATTCGAGAGGGTGTGCTCTAGCTTTGTTGGAGGAACTTTTTGTAGAGAGTTGAAGCATCCCTTGAAGACTAACATCACAGATCTAAAGGGGGTTTTCTTTATGGTTTTCTTGTGTCTTCATTCTATGATTGATTACATATTGAACTGCTCCATGGAGAGCTAAACCCTAGTGGTTACTTGGACATGTAAACCCTAGGGTGTATTTGTTTCTTTGACTTTAATTGTGTTTTCTTTAGTCGAGTGTTTATTTGAGTTTAAATCTTGTGTTCTTGATGTTTGGTTTTCCCTTAGAGTAACACTAGGATTGAGAACCTATTCAAATTATCCTTTTGATGGTGACCATCACCATTAGAATTAGATTTACCATGATGGAAGACGGTTGAGAGGGTGAGTTGAGAGGTAGCGGAACATCCTCTTTCCCCTCTGATGTGATTTATCCTACCTCCACATTCCAAGAGTTCTTTGCAATCACAGCAAAATGAATTGTTGAGAGTTCCTTTCCACTGGGTCTTAATTGTGATTAGAGATCCTTCATCTGGACCAAAGGTTTTAATCTAGATTTGGGAATAGGGTTTATCACTTAGAATCCCTAAAGCTTTAAGCAGTCATACATGGTGTGGGGTGTCAAGAGTTTCCTCTCTGCTGGGATCTCGAAAAGCACTAGTCATGGTCGACCTTAGATTTGGGACCTTGTGCTTTTGGATTTCCATGACTCATTAAATCTCAATTAAGGAAGCATAGTTTTAGTCTTGCACTTGAAATAAATATCCAAAGGGGAGTATTGTCTGGGTACCCCATCTATCTTGTTTGATTCCTCTCTATTTCTCTATTTTCCTGCTTCTTTTTCCTCATTTATTTGTTTGTCAAATTGATCATTCCCACACTCATTCAATTGATTAGGCTAGATAGAAAGGTTACATCTATTACTAGTATTCTTCTTCCCTGTGGATTCGACTACCCATCTTTTGAGTACTTTATTACTTCGACACCCATGCACTTGCGGTACACACGTGCAAGAGTGTGTCAAGAACACATCATAACTACATGGACATTAAAAACAAGTAGTCAAAGTACACTAAGAAACATAGTTCAACATCTTGGGCACCATGGAAATGTTTGCCCCTCATGAATTCATAAAACTGAGAAGAATGAATGAATGCATTAATGAGAGAAATCAAGGCTTCCCCCTTTTACAAAATCTTCTTAGTTGAACTTCTAAAGCTTCATGGATGAGCTAACTCCACTTCTCTTGTGCCTCCAACTCAACCATGATCCCCTTAGATGGTGTGTTGAAGCTTGATCATCGTCCTCATTAGTGCCCTCCAAGTGGAGAAGAAAACCTCAAAACAAAAGATGATATGAAACCCTAGATCTGGGTGTTAAAAAGGAACTTTCAGGCTAAACACGATCTCAGCAAACTCGTGCTTAGACCATGCTCTTCTATGAGACTTCAGAGTGAATTGGCTAAGTGTCAGCAAGAGAAAATCATGAGGACTGTGCAAGGGTCATGACGATAGTGCTTTCCTTGTAAGCGTATGGTGCTTCAATTCAAAGAAAATCAGAGGGAGGAAGCATGACCGTGCTTGTCTTGGGAGCACCCCCATGCTTGAGTCGGCTACTCGGGGCATCTTGAGCAGTGATAATCATGTGGACGCGAGCATGACCATGCTGCCACTGTAACAACTTGGACACTTAGAAAAAAACACTACATTCTTTGCTTGTTTTATCCTTGATTTTAATCCTAACTACTTTGAATCCTACATTCCTGTACCAAGAACAAATTTACCTAGAATAGAATCGAATATATCCAAAACTTACTAAAAAACAAGCAAAAGAATGAATTGGGAGTAATTAAACTATGATATGAATTGCACTTATCAGATCATTTACAAGAGATTTAAATAACAAAAAACACACTTTAAAAGGGCTAGGTCGTACCATTGCTCGAAGAATAAGAAAAGTGAGAAACAATCTAAGAGTTAATAGCCAAAAATCTAGGCAAGAAAACCACAGAACGAGCCAAAGTGAGGGAAAGAAGCTTGGTGAAGAAGAAGAAATCTAGCAAGTATCTTTAAAAAGGAAAATAATGGAAGAGGATGCCTAGGAAGCACAGTAATGCTTTGTGACCATGCTTCACCATAAATTAGGATGAGTGCCTTGGAAGAACATAATCGTGCTTGAGACTGTGCTTTATCCTTTTCACTTGATAACCTTATAGTTGTAATAACAAGAATGCACGACCTTGCTAGGAGAAGCGAACCCATGCTCTTTGAGATCATGCCATAAGCATGCACTGGATTCCCCTTCTTCCCATTTTCTCTAAATCCGGATAAATGAATGATCATAAGCATGATCATGCTTGACATGGAAACTTCAGGGAGTTATAGAGCCTCAATAAAACCGGTCAAATAAATCAAAACCTTGAGTTAAAATGAGCATGTACAAGCGATCTGAAGTTCAAGCTTGTCAAAGAAAGTGCTACCTAGATTCACATGTTGGCTTTATGACCCTTTCTCATTGATTAAGCCAGCCCCATATCCCGATTATCAAGAGTTCCAATGAGACATGGAGAATCAAGTCAAAAGAAAGAAGGCATCTCATGTGCGGTATTTTTGGCACCTTTTTCCCATGCTTGTTACTTGTTTATCTTGGTTGTTTTAGTCATTTTCTCATTGTCTTTGGTTTGGGGCATCTTGCCGAGTGTTGGACAATGAGATTAGGCTTAAAAAATGGTTTTCGGGATGCGCATGGTCGTGATTTCAACCTAGTGTCGGGTTCCCCGATTGTTACAGGAGAATTTAGTTGTTAAAACTTTGAATTCCAGCTCTGACAAGCTCGTGTTAGCTCTAACATGCTCGTGTCAAGAGCACTCCGCACCGTGCCCTTTTTGGGTCGGATGCTATAGTGTTTTGCTATAGTGTTTTCCCTATAGTAATTTTGCTAAAAGTAGCAGCATACGCCTTTCGACATGCCAAAAATCTCCGACAAAATCAATGGGATGGACACGGTCGTGTCAGATCCCGTGTCCCACCGAAATATCGTTTTTCTTTTAAAAGCCCCTCGTTTGAGCTATTTCTTCACTTATCTTTCCTCAAAAAGCTTCCCATTCACTCATCCTCCCTTCCTTCGCAATTCTTATGGTTTAATGGGTGCTTTTTGTGGGATTTGCGGGCTCATTCTTGGATCCTAAAGAGTGAGCATCCATTGACTCAAGGTAAGTCCTCTTCCTTGCTTATTCTACCTTGTTCTTCGGATGAGTATAGCTAGGGTTTTGTTGTGGATTCATTTGGGAGCTTGATTCTTTCTCCTTTTTCACCTCTTTGTTGGTAAAACTTGAGAGGAGTATTGGTGTTGATTTTTAAGACCTTGTTATTGAGAAACCCTTGAAATTTCTTCTTCCTTGATTTTGGGGTTACTATAGTACCAGACCAAATTTGGTCTTTCTTGCTTTCCTTGTTGGTTTTAATGGTTGTGAGAGATCTATTCTTGTTAGATCTTCTAGCTAGAGAGTTCAGAAAACCCTAGAAGCAATTAATTGATCTAGTTGTTGATATCATTGTGAGGATTTTCCTTCATTTCAATTGATCCAGTTGTTGATATTGTTTGGTTATTTGCTTGGTTTGTTTAATTGCTTCTAGGAGGAGAAACTTCAAGCAAAACGGAAAGAGCTGGTATAGAAGTAACACCGGAGGTTTCTAGCTTGCCATGTTTGCGAGTGGGATTTTATTAAATCATGGACTATATATCATGCATATTTTCGAATATATAAATTGCTTGACAAGATCTCCTTCCGTATATTCCGCAAGCGCACGGGTTTGTCGAAGTAATAATCCCGGGTGAGCGGGTATCGAATCCATAGGGAGTAGGGAATAAAAATACTTAATTCGATTCTTAGCTATGTAAAAGATCAATGATAATGAGTGTGACAATGATTTAATTCTCAACAGTAAAAGCAACAAGTAAGAGAGCAAAAGTAAAGAAGGGGGTAAGGCATTCGATAAAGATGGGGTACCCGGATAATGCTCCGCCTAGGATAATTGTTTCAAGTGCAAGAACCCTCTATTATGCTTCCTAATCAATGCAATGGTGAGTCGTGGAAATCCTTAATTACATAGTCCCAAATCTAAGGTCAACTATGCCTAACTCTATACATGTCCCGGAGGAGAAATCGAACAATCTCAACACCTCGCACTTGCATAGAATTGCAATGAGCTTTAGGGATTCCAAGTGATAAATCTTTTCCTTATTATAGACCTAACCCTTTGGTCCAGGTGGAAGGTCCCTAACCACAATTTAGCCCTAGATATTAAGATCACCTCAACGCTTCACTCCATTGCACGCGCATCTAAGCCCCAGCGGAAGTTCATCCCTTAGACCATTCACTCTATTATGACCGCAAAGAACTCGAGGAACGGAGGTAGAATTTATCACGCCGGAGGGAAAAGGGCAGGCTCTTGTACCTCTCGACTCACCCTCTCAACCCTCTCCAACCTAGCTTTGTCTAACGCTCGTGGTGTGTCACTCACTCACAAGGTTACCAACAAGAACTCTCAACCCTAGTGTCATTCTAAGGGAAATGTTCATACAATCAAGCATTCAAGGTTGGAACGCACAATAAACATCAATTTATTGAAAGCATAATAAAGAGATTCAAAGAAATTAATACATCCTAGGGTTCACAAAACCCGAGTACCCACTAGGGGTTTAGCTCTCCATGGAGCTAAGTACAATCAAAGAAATAGAATGTAAAAGCAATGAATCCATAAAGAAACCCCCTCGATAGTCGTGTCGATGGTCTTGTGGAAAGTCCTCTACTCGTCGTCTAAGGATTCCATTGTCCGGTATAGGATACGCCTCGACGGAAGCTCCCCTACCAACCTTCTTCCTAAGGAATGACGATGTCGGAGCCGTAGAACCTCTCCAAAACCTTGGCCAATACCCCTCAAAACCTTAACCGAAGCCCTCTCTCAAGTTGTGGAAAAGATAGAGAAAAGAATACTAAAATCAGGGCTGATTCGGCTTTAAATAAGGCTGGAATCGGGCGAGTACACGGGCGTGGATGCTTCACGCGCCCGTGAGGATCCTCTGAACTCCAATTTTCTCGGCCAGCTGTGCATAGTGCTACTACAGTACTTCCTAACGTGTTGCTACAACGCTCTGCTATACTATCCGGCCTGAATAGCTTCCCGAATCCATAGTTTTATCGGAGTAACGCAAACGGGCACACGTTCACGTCCTGGATCACTTGCATCTTTAATGATAGGCACGTTAGTGAAGCTCTTGTTCTATGTGCATAAGTTAGAATGCTCGAGTGTGACTGCCTTTGTGCCCCTCCAAATGGATGTGCTAACTCGAATACGAGGCGGTTGGCACACACTCTAGCATCTCACATCGACCTATGTCTTCCCGTTTGAACCTTAGCAAGATTTCCTCCAAAATCGGTGCATTGTAATCCATATTGTCTTCTTTCCTTCATACTTGGCCTCACAACCCTAACTGCGCGAAAGTAACATAAAAACACACATATTAGTGTAAAAACTTGAGAAAAGTAATGCTCAACATAAGGAATGAACTCTTCGCATTCATATCGCACAAGCACTTATCAAACTCCCCCACACTTAAGCTTTTGCTTGTCCTCAAGCAAAAATTAAAACGTTATGTGCATCCATGAAGAAAATATTGAAAGTGCTTGGCCTTAGGTTCATCAAAATATACAAAGAGAGCATTCTACAAGTGAGGGAAATTTCAACACTAAATACAAAAAAATCAATGCTCTAGCTAAAATCTTGAATAAAAAAGGAAACAAAACCCAAAGTCGTGTACGTGTGTGAACTCACTCAAGTCAACCCGAAGTATACTCCTCAAAGTTCTAAGTACAAGGGACTTATTTATCTACAAAAGTGACAACAATTTCAAAGATGGTAGTAGCTTCACACATCCTCTAAGGTAGCCCTTTCCAAAGCGGCCGCTAAGGTGGCTTTCACACTTTCGAGGTGGTAGCTCTTTCTACCGGAGTGGTAGCTTTCACTCATCCTATGAGATAGCTCTTTCTCTCATTAGGGCATAACTAGTGTCCAACTTATGAGAGTAGCTTCATACTTTATAGGTGGTAGCTCTTTCCACACAACAAGCACAAATAAACAATAAAACTTTTTTTTTTTTTTGGAACTTAAAACAAGAAGCAACTATAACTAGACCCTTTAACATCAAACTTGAGTTTCCAAAAGAGTTTAAAGAATGAGTAGTGCACTAAGTGTAAATCAGGTAAAAATTCCTAGAAATTCAAGCAAGAACTAGAGCATTAAAACATTCAACGTTAGAAATTCTCCTAAACTCAAGGATACAATCCCTGCAACTAAGGTGAACCGCCATTGGCTATGTGAGCATATAACAATCAAGAATAATAGAAAAGATGTATGCACTATGAAACTCCCCCCCACACTTAAGTTGTACATTGTCCCCAATGTACACATGCAAGCTCACTCAAAATATAAATCATGCAAAAGCAAATATGGGAGAAGCAATCAAAACAATACTCCCCTGACTCCTAGTGTTGCGTTTGATGAAGCTAATTCCATAGGAGTAATGTTCCCACAGGTTGAGAGGCTCACACAGCCAAGTGCCTCAGCACCTTGGCCGTGCCCATAACTAAGTCTCAATTCCCAAGAAGACAAGACCATCTGCACGCATACACGAGGGGGTTCAGTGAAGCTCAATAAAAACAAACATATCTCGAGTGTATATAAAAGATAGAACATGAATACAACTCAAGATGCAAAATGAAAATAAACTCAGAAGGAGAATCCTTTCTGAGTGAACAAGTCTAAAATAAAAATGTAACATAAAGAAAATGCGGAAAAACAAAGTCAAATGTCGGTGTCGCTCAGGGGCTCGGTCTGTCCCGCTCGGCTGGCAGTGAAGATGCACATGGTGGGTCCACTAGTGCCGGGGTAGGGGATGAGGATACCAGAGGAACTGATGGGGTCTGAGGAGTCCTCGGCCGTAAGACAAATGATGAGCCAATGTCGCGCTCTAAGATCTGCTGTAATACGTTGAAATGTGCCATGAACTCTGTGTACTGAGTGACCTGCGTATCCTTAATCTCTGCAATCTTGGCTCGAGCCTCAGCTACCTCGGTCCATATCACCCCCAAAGCGCTCTCGAGCCTCTCAAAGCGATCATAAGCTCGAGATGGTGAAAATATACGCACGGGGGGTGGCTCCTCTTCTACTGGAGGTACCTCGGTCTCCAGAGGGGCTGGCTGAGGCTCGGGAGCGGGTTGAGATGCCCCGGCTTTATCACCCTTATCCTCAGCTATCTCTGGAGCTGGTAGCACTAATGCAAAACCCCCGTCCCTAACCCCTACGGACCATGCTCATCAACCCTCATCGCCTATAGGCTCGTGGGAGCGGTATACTCGCCTTCTCGGCCCCGCTGAATCGAATCCAAGAGACCCATGCCTAGCACTAATCTCATAATGTAGGGTCCAGTAGAAGATCGCCTCCTAGTCTAGCATAGTGCCCTCGATGTCCGATGTACTCGCCGGGATGTGCCATAAGTGAATCGGTACGCGCTGCACCATCGAGTACAGATATAATAATTCTTGTCGGCTCAAAACACCAATGCTATCACCATGGCCATTCACCGACTTACTCATGATGGCATGTAAATATCTCAGAAGAAGGTCGGGAAAGGCACGCGGCGTCTGGACACCCTCGGCTCAGACTCGACCTCGACCACATGCACTATGTGTAAGCTATCTGCGGGGTCAACGTGCCAGGATAATCAGTCGATAACTGAGCATACTCCTCCGTATCTGTGAATACCTCCTCATACAATCCAAGTCATACCGAAAACTGAGTGATGCTCAAGGTATGGTGGTGTCCAAATACTCTAAACTGAATGGTATCCAAACTGTCGAAGCTTGTGTAAGATCTGTCAAATTCGAATGATGATAATACCTCCAGTGCAAACTCTCGGATGGCGGGTTCTCTAATCTTCAATAACTGCAGCCAACCACCTGCTGAAACGAGATCCTCTACCTCATCAGCGAACTCATCTCCCTGCTGTAGATCTCGCAGTATAGTCGTGTCCAGGAATCGAGTTTGTCCGAAGCGAAGTCTTGACAGGCCCTCATAGCGAACCTGATGCTCTGGAATCGCAAACCTCATGCCCTCAGGCTTAGGGGATGACTCACGGGGCCTCTTATCAGCTTGCTTCTTCGATCGAGGTTCCATAATCTGTAAAATTTGAAATGAATCGATCAAACAAGTTGACAAAATAATACTGCAAAAATCCACATGGTCGTGTGGAATTTCCACATGCCCGTGTGGATCCACGGGGCGTGAAAACCGCACGGCCGCACACCAAAAATTCAACAATACAACTTAAAAATATTTCGAACTTCATCCTAAGCATCAATCATCCTTCTAATTGAAGAAACGAAGCATTATTAACCAGATTAATTGATGGAAACCATGAATTGGCAAAGAAAACAAGGAATGGAGCTTACCGACGAGATGAGATGTGAAAATGATGAACTGGCCGGAAACCTTGCAAAAATCCTATCACTGTAGCGCTATGAAATCGGATAACGATGTGAGAATGTTTTCAGATGAATAGAGGTCGTGAAGGGGGGAGAGAAACTAATCTTCTTTAAAAAAGGACTCGCGACCCTTGATGTTCTGCGCATCCACACGGGCGTGGTAATTACCCTACGCCCGTGCGCTTCATTACAAAGAGCCCACGAGGGCACATGCATGCCCCTGCGCGCCTCGAGAAAACACTCCTTCGACTCGATCGCCCTCGCACGGGCGGTGGAAAATACCCACGCCCGTGCGTCCGACTCCACGGGAAGCCGCACGCCCGCTGGCTTCTCCGACATCGGAGAAAAAAATACCAAGTGTTATACACGCCCTGCAGTGGAATTCCACACGGGCATGGGCATTCACATGCCCAATTTACGGGCATTTGCAGCCTCGTGTTTTTCTCGGGATGGAGATAACTCCTCTACAGATTTTAACACGGGCGTGTGGAAATTACCCACGCCTATGCATGGTTCACAAGGTCGCCCACAGCGGCAAGTCCACGCCCCTGTGTGCTCTCTGGAAAAATTCGCCAAACTCTGTAGGAATGCACACGCCCGTGCGGAAAGTACCCCCGGGCGTGTGATAGTCGCATGGTCATTTACAGGAGTAGCCGCACACTCTTGTGCCTTCTCTAGATGAGCTCGTAGTGCAAATCCACTGGGGTGCGGAAATTCCACACGCCCGTGTGTTTTCTCTGAATGACTTAGAAAAATCTGCAGGATCTGTAGAAGATTTCTGAACATGTTTACACACTCAGAGTCTGTTCTATTATGCAATTTTTACCAGTAAAAAACATGAAATAGAGCACAAACGACCAAACTTCACCAATTCCACATGAAAACACATGATTAAAATTCAAAGTTCACAAGGAAATCTCAGCTCAAGCATCTAAGAAATTAAGACACCAACATTTAACAAATTATTCATGCAAACAAACTAAACTAAAAGCTAAGAAAATAGTAAACACTTGGGTTGCCTTCCAAGAAGCACTTGTTTAACGTCACTAAGCTTGACGTACCTTGTCTTAAATCATGGGGGTTCATGAATGAAAGCTGCCCTCTTACCCATGACTTGAAAGCATGATGTGCAAAGTCTCTTGAGAGTAGAGGGTGTATTATCGGGCTTCGGACCACCTAACAATGATACGTCCAACTTCTTCGGTTGACCTACATCTCCAACAGCCTTGGAGTGTTTCCGGTGGCGTCTACTAGCCCTCTACATTTTCCAGAGCACCTTCTTCAAGATCCTGGGGGTAGATGGTACTTCTTCCGGCGATCCAAGCGTCATTACATCTTCATGTCCCTCCTCTTGGTCAAACAAACCTTCATACGGATCTGGATTGAACATTTCCTGTAAGTATTCATCAACAATCTCATTAGTAGTGTCTTGAAAATATAAAGTATCATTGAAATCGAGAGAATGCCGCATGGCCTCAGCAAGGCGGTATGTGAGCTTGTCATCTCCAACTCTCAAGGTGAGCTCTCCGCCGTCTATGTCAATCAATGCTTTGGAAGTCCGCAAGAACGGTCTCCTAAGTATCAAAGGTACATCCGTATCCTCATTGACATCTAGCACTACAAAGTCAACCAGAAAAATGTACTTGTCCACCTTGACAAGCACGTCTTTAATGATGCCTCTCGGATGTTGCACTGTTCGGTCCGCTAGTTGCAAAGTCATCCGAGTAGGCCTAGGCTCGCCCAAGCCTAGCTTTTGAAAGAAGGTGTATGGCATGACGTTGATACTAGCCCCTAAGTCCGCCAATGCCATTTCCTCACCAAGATTGCCAATATTACATGGAATGATGAAGCTTCCCGGGTCATTCTTCTTGTTCGGCATGTTCTTTTGCAATACCGCCGAGCAGGAAGCATCTAGAATCACTAAAGCACTTTCCTTCAACTTCCTCTTGTTAGTCAACAAGTCTTTCAAGAACTTCGCATACTTAGCCATTTGGGCCAATGCCCCAACAAAAGGAATGTTAATATGTAGTTGCTTGAACAAACTCATGAACTTCTTGTATTGTTCATCCCCTTGGTCACTTTTCAATCTAGAGGGATAAGGGATTCTTGGCTTGAAAGGTGGGGATGCCACCTCTTTATCTTTGCTTGTCCCCTCTTCCACCTCTATAACCTCGGGTGCGTGTTCTTTTGGCTTCTCACTCGGAAGCCTACCTTCAACCTCATGACCACTTCTCAAAGTGATCGCCTTCACATGCTCTCTAGGGTTGGTCTTTTTATTGCGTGGTAAGCTTCCATGTGGCCTTTCGGAGAGAGACTTCGCAATTTGCCCCACTTGATTTTCAAGATTATGCAAAGAGGCGGTGTGGTTGCGAAGTGTAGACTGAACTGATTCAAACCTTGTATTTGCAGATTGTATGAATCTAGTCAAGTGCTTCTCTAGGTCAATTATTCGGGTTTCCAAACCTGAGACTCTGTTTTCCACTTGAGGGGCTTGTTGTTGTTGGAAACCTGGTAGCCCCATGGTCTTTTGTGGACCCTGGTTACTCCATGAAAAATTGGGATGATTCTTCCAACCCGGATTGTAGGTATTGCTATATGGGTTTCCTTGAGGTCTCATGCCATTACCTACAAAATCAGCATTCTCCTCTGAAGAAACATCACCAATAGAGATTGGGTAATCGGAGGGAGCATGTCCTCCACCACACCTAGTGCAATTAGTCACGGCCGCCACTCTGTTTGAAGTTAGAAGATCTAACTTCTTACTCAAATTTTCCACTTGGGCTGCCAATGAAGTTACCGCATCTATTTCATGAAGACCGGTCACCTTTTTCTTCTCCCTAGCATTCCATTGGTAGCTCTTTAACTCCATTTCTTCAATCAACTGACGGGCCTCATCGGGGGTCTTGCTACCTAAGGTACCTCCTGATGCCGCATCCAAGAGTTGCCTTGTACTCGGGTTCAAACAATTGTAAAAGGTTTGAAAAATCATCCACTCCGGGAATCCATGTTGCAGGCACTTCCTCAGGAGCTCCTTGAACCTTTCCCATGTCTCAAATAGAGACTCCAATTCCAACTGAACAAAGGATGAGATCTCGTTCCTAAGCTTTTGTCGATTTTTTTCGTATAGGCTCTCAATTTGATGGCATCATCCGTCACCCCATTTATCTTCAAAGATATCACACACCTCAAGAAAGCTCTCTATGTGATCTGTTTGGATCCTCATCGTGCCAAAACCGTTAAACTGCGTGATTGTCGCAACATGTGGATGAATGCCGGCTTGACTCAAAGATTCGAGTCGTAATTGGGGACGCACAATACTCAATTGTGTTCCCAACACTGAAGGTCTGACATAATCGGATAATGTTCGCTGTTGCTCATTTTGTTCTGCCATGTTTTCAGATTCTTCTGCTTCCAAATCAGTTGGATTAGACTGTTCTTGCACGGGCTCTTTCCTTTTTTTTCTAAGTGTACGTTCAAGCTCAGGATCCCCTTCAATCAATATTAAGGGATTCCCTTGAGTCATAACCTATAGCTGCAACCAAAAAGAAAGAAAAAGAAATCAGAATGATGATAGAATAAGAAGATAAGAAATAGAATATATGGTGAAATAGCAAAGAAAACAAAGTGCAAGTATCTCTAAATGCCTACTCCCCGGCAACAGCGCCAAAATCTTGACAAGATCCCCTTCCGTATATCCAGCAAGTGCACGGGTTTGTCGAAGTAATAATCCTGGGTGAGCGGGTATCGAATCCACAGGGAGTAGGGAATAAAAATACTTAATTCGATTCTTAGCTATGTAAAAGATCAATGATAATGAGTGTGACAATGATTCAATTCTCAACAGTAAAAGCAACAAGTAAGAGAGCAAAAGTAAAGAAGGGGGTAAGGCATTCGATAAAGATGGGGTACCCGGATAATGCTCCACCTAGAATAATTGTTTCAAGTGCAAGAACCCTCTATTATGCTTCCTAATCAGTGCAATGGTGAGTCGTGGAAATCCTTAATTACATAATCCCAAATCTAAGGTCAACTATGCCTAACTCTATACATGTCCCGGAGGAGAAATCGAACAATCTAAACACCTCACACTCGCATAGAGTTGCAATGAGCTCTAGGGATTCCAAGTGATAAATCTCTTCCTTATTATAGACCTAACCCTTTGGTCCAGGTGGAAGGTCGCTAACCACAATTGAGCCCTAGATACTAAGATCACCTCAACGCTTCACTCCGTTGCACGTGCAACTAAGCCCTAGCAGAAGTTCATCCCTTAGACCATTCACTCTATTATGACCGCAAAGAACTCGAGGAATGGAGGTAGAATCTATCACGCCGAAGGGGATAGGGGACGCTCCTGTACCTCTCGACTCACTCTCTCAACCCTCTCCAACCTAGCTTTGTCTAACACTCGTGGTGTGTCACTCACTCACAAGGTTACCAACAACAACTCTCAACCCTAGTGTCACTCTAGGGGAAATGTTCAAACAATCAAGCATTCAAGGTTGGAACTCACAATAAACATCAATTTATTGAAAACATAATAAAGAGATTCAAAGAAATGAATACATCCTAAGGTTCACATAACCCGAGTACCCACTAAGGGTTTAGCTCTCGATGTAGCTAAGTACAATCAAAGAAATAGAATGTAAAAGAAATGAATCCATAAAGAAACCCCCTCGATAGTCGTGTCGATGGTATTATGGAAAGTCCTCTACTCGTCGTCCAAGGATTCCCTCGTCCGATATAGGATACCAACCTTCTTCCTAAGGAATGACGATGTCGGAGCCGTAGAACCTCTCCAAAACCTTGGCCAATACTCCTCGAAACCCTAACCGAAGCCCTCTCTCAAGTTGTGGAAAAGATGGAGAAAAGAATACTAAAATTGGGGCTGATTCGGCTTTAAATAGGGCTGGAATCGGGCGACTACACGGGCGTGGATGCTTCACACGCCCGTGGGTAATTTCGACACGGGAGTGGATAATTTCCACAAGCCCGTGTGGATCCTCTGAACTCCTGTTTTCTCGGCCGGCTGTGAACAGTGCTGCTACAGTACTTTCTGCCGTGTTGCTACAACGCTCTGCTACAGTATCCGGCCTGAATAGCTTCCGGAATCAATACTTTCATCAGAGTAACGCAAACAGGCACACGTTCACATCGTGGATCACTTGCATCTTCAATGATAGGCACGTTGGTAAAGCTCTTGTTCTATGTGTATAAGTCAGAATGCTCGAGTGTGACTGTCTTTGTGCCCCTCCAAATGGATGTGCCAACTCGAATACGAGGAGGTTGGCACACACTCTAGCATCTCACATCGACCTATGTCTTCGCGTTTGAACCTTAGCAAGATTTCCTCCAAAATCGGTGCATTGTAATCCACATTGGCTTCTTTCCTTCGTACTTGGCCTCACAACCCTAACTGCACGAAAGTAACATAAAAACATACATATTAGTGTAAAAACCTGCGAAAAGTAATGCTCAACATAAGGAATGAACGCTTCGCATTCATATCGCACAAGCACTTATCATTGCTTCCCTTTGAATAATAAACTTTCTATTTCAAAAAATCTTGAAAAGTTTTCCATGGGATATAGAAATCATGATGATATATGATTTAACTTACTTCATAATTATTGGTAAAAATCATATATATATATATATATATTGTTGTTGTTTTGGTTTGAAAACTCTATGTTTTGGAGTATATGTTTTGAATTGTCTATTATCAAGAGAATTGATGTTCTTCTTATGATGACCAAAAAGGTTTGTGTAAATCAAATTGAAACTCATCATGATGATGACACATTGGAAGTATATATGTTTCAAAGAATACTCTTGTATGATGATCTTGATGAAAATGGTTTCACAGAAATTGTTGTAAGCAAGTCATTCACTCTTGGAGTGAGATTAGCATTTGTGAACACTTGTGATCTCTTAGTGAGGCTTATGCTTTCCTATTGATGTTTATACTGAGTCTACGGGCTGGACAGTTATTTAAATGTTTGATAGTGACATGGGAGCAAAGCTCTAGTACTTACTGTAGTAAGAAGTGGATGGTTTCCACGAGCTAACCTGTGGTGTGGAAATCGTCAAACAGGTTATGCCATTTTAGGTGGGAGTGTAGAGTCCTAGCTTGGATATAGTTGGGTTGTTCGGAGTCACCACACGAGCTTCCCAGTAGTCAATGGCAAGATACGCGTATCTTGGTGGCTCCCGACCTAACCATGGCCACGGTTAGCGAGGAAGGGTTTGTGAGGCTATTTATGATATATTCAATTGTTTTAACTGTTGATTTATATATTTTTAACCATTTTGGACAATGAGTTATTAAACAAATGTATGAATCTTGATTTCATACTTGTATTGATTTTGTGATGATTTAAAGAATTTTATCAAGCATTTCATTGATGCAATTTTAATTTCTTATTTCACGCTTGCTATTTAAAGTATATCAAATATTTTGAGGACCAAACCATATTTTTGACATCTTAATTTAATTCATAATGTATGAGTTATAGTTTCATGTTTAGCCACTCACTGAGTAACCTAGTTACTCAACTCCTCTTCTTTTCCCTCCCAGGTGATAGCACAACATCGGGATAGAAGCGTGAAGTGCTTGGTAGAGTTTGTTTTGTGTTTTCTTAAGCTGTGTATGATACTTAAAACATTTTGGCATGTATTAGATGGATCCACTAGGATGTTATCAAACCCTAATGTATATCTTCTTTCTTTGGATTCTTTTATATGTCAGTCGGGTCATGTTGTGTATGAGGAGTGCAGCCTCTAGTTCGACTTGTTATTATCATTGTCATTATGAACTTCATGTTATGATTATCTATGTGTCATATCTTGTATTAAATGGATGAACATGTGTAAGAATAATTGTGTATGGTGTATTCTTAGACTATTTCTTATTGTTATAGTGGTTTTATACAGAGAACAGGTTTGCCTTACGGCGATCGAGGGTTAATGTATGTGTTTGACCTCCCCTGGGTTGTCATGGCACTATGTCATGTATGGGACCCACTAGACGGGGTGTGACATCATGGATAGTGTAAGGTCAGCCTACTTACTCTATCTAGTCAATGGCAAAGTCCATCTTTTTGGCATAACAAAACAGAAACACACAACATAAAACCTAACAAAAATAGAAAAACAAATAACACAACAACAAAAACACTTGGGTTGCTGACACACCTATTGCGTGAGTGCACAGCAAGTGCACAAGTGTCGAAGTAATAAAGTACCAAAGGGGTGGATAGTCAAATCCACAGGGACCAAAAGTATTAGTAATTGAAACTTCTAAGTTATCTAGTTGGAATCAAGAATATGATGAAATGAACTTAATCACAAGAATTTGAATGCCACAAGGAAACAAGGAGGGTAAAACTGAGGGAAATCTCAATCAATGATAGTGAGGTACCCGGCAATGCTCCCCCTAGGATTTATTATTAAACGGAAGATTCACAAAGTGTTTCTAAACCGAGTTAATCAAGTTGAGGAAATAAAAAAATAATCGGTCCCTATCTCTAGATCACCGATACGAGTCCCATGTGAGGTCATTGTGGAGAAATTGCACAATCTCAGCACCTCACACCACATATGACTGCATACCACTTTGATAAGTGCTTGAGTAGACATATTTCTCTATATTTGGTGTTCTTTGTACAATTAAGTTGTGAATGCCTTAAAGGAAGAAAAAGAAGCAAAGATAGGTTACAATGACACATTTTTGGAGTTCTTGTGCAGTATAAGGATCAAGATATAAGAGGAGCTCATGTACATTGAGGTGTGTGCCAACTTCCAAGAGGGTTCAAGCCAATTTTCTATTTGGAAAGGCACAAATGCAGTCACATCTCCATGTCCCTACTTTATGTAAAGAATACAAGACCTTAAAAATGATGATTCGATGAAGAAAAGTCTTATAACCTACCATGTGGATGTGTGTTATAAGTGCTTGTGTGTTAAGAATGCGAAGTATTCTTTCCTTATGATGAGCACTACTTTTATCAGGTTTAAGTGCTAATACATGTGTATTTGTGTTCTTTTGCGCATGTAGGGTTGTGAAGCTAAGTAGTAAGAAAAGAAGCCAAAAATAGATCATGAATGCACTATTTGGTGGAATCTTGGAAGGAACAAACGCGAACACACAAGTGGGGCTCTAAGATACGTGAATGTGTGCCAACCTCCATGTATTCAAGCCATTATAATTAGTTGGAGGGGCACAAAGGCAATCACATTTGTGTATCCCAACTTGTGCAATTATAGCAAGATCTTCACCAATGAACCCGTTTATTGAAGAAGCGACGAGATCTATGGCATAAACGCGTGCTCGTTTATGTTGCCTTGATGAGAAGTGTGGAATTGGGAGTGTTTTGGCAGAGTGTTGTAGGAGGTTATTGTAGCAAATCATCGTAGCAATACACTGTAGTAGTTACTGTTCACATATAGCCAAAAATCATGTTTCCAGAGAATCCACACGGGCGTGTGGAAATTCCACAGGGGCGTGTAGATGCCTGATTTGAACCCTATTAAAGCCACGATTCAGCCCAATTTTGGGATCCATCTTTCATCCTTCTCTCCAACTTTTCCCTATCTTTTGGAAGGTCGTCGGCTAGGGTTTGGAGGGGCTTTTGGCAAGTATTTGGAGTGATTCTACGGAGTCGACACCGCACTCCACTTGGAAGAAGGTTATTGGGAGAGCTTTCATCGTTACCAATTAGGCGAGGTGTGCCCTAGGCCGGACAAGGAGACCTTTGGAGAAGACTAGGCTACTCCACAAGACCATTGACATGAATACCGAGGGGGTTTTTCTATGGATTACTTGTTTTTACATTCGTTTTTATTATTGATTGTAACAAGCTCCATGGAGAGCTAAACCCCTAGTGGGTAATTGGATTTGTGAACCCTAGGATGTATTTGTTTCATTAATCTTATATTATGTTTTCCTTAATTGATGTCTCTAATTGAGTTTCAATCTTGAATGCTTGTTGCATGATTTCTCCCTTAGAGTGACACAAGTGTTGAGAGTCTACATTGCTAACCTATGTGAGTGAGTGACACATCATGAGGGTTAGATATTCCAAGATTGGAGAGGATCGAGAGAATGAGTCAAAAGGTAATGGAGCATCACCTTTTATCTCTGGTGTGATTTATCCTACCTTCATGTTCCAAGAGTTCTTTGCGGTCATAGTAGAGTGAATGGGCTAAGGGATGACCACAGTTGGGACTTAGTTGTACAGCCAACGAAGTGAAGCGTTGAAGTAACTTTAACACCTAGGGCTTAATTGTGACTAGGGGTCTTTCGCCTGGACCAAAGGGTTAGATCTATATATTGGAATAGGGTATTTATCACTTGGAATCCTTAGAGTGTATTTCAACTCTACACAGTGTGAGGTGTTGAGATTAATCGATTTCTCCGCCAGGACATAGTGTAGAGTTAGTCACGGTTGACCTTAGGTTTGGGACCATGTGTTTAAGAATTTCCACGACTCATTAAGTGTCAATTAGGAGATATAATAGTTGATTTTGCACTTGAAGCAATTGTCCTAGGTGAAATAATATCGGAGTACCCCACTTCTCTCGATTGCCTTACCTCAAATCAATTTGTGCTTCTCTCTTTCTTGTTTCTTTTATTCTTGCTTTCATTACATTTTATCAACAAAATCAATATTTTACCTTCGCTTAGTGACAAGGTCCCCTTCCGTATATCCCGCAAGTGCACGGGTTTGTCGAAGTAATAATCCCGGATGAGCGGGTATCGAATCCACATGGAATAGGGAATAAAAACACTTAATCAGCTTCTTAGCTATGTGAAAATCAGTAGTGATCAGTGTGACAATTATTCAATTCTCAAAAGTAAAAACAACAACTAAGAGAGTATGAGTAAAGAGGGAGGTAAGGCAATCAATAAAGATGGAGTACTCGGATAATGCTCCGCCTAGGACAATCGTTTCAAGTGCAAGAACCCTCTATTATGCTTCATAATCAATGTAATGGTGATTCGTGGAAATCCTTAAATACATAGTCCCAAATCTAAGGTCAACTATGCCTAACTCTATACATGTCCTGGAGGAGAGATTAAATAACCTCTCAACCTCGCACTCGAATAGAGTTGCAATGAGCTCTAGGGATTCCAAGTGATAAATCTCTTCCTAATTATAGACCTAACAATTTGGTCCAAGTGGAAGATCCCTAACCACAATTAAGCCCTAGATACTAAGATCACCTCAATGCTTCACTCCATTGCACGCGCAACTAAGCCCCAGCGGAGGGTCATCCCTTAGACCATTCACTCTATTATGGCCGCAAAGAACTCGAGGAATGGAGGTAGAATCTATCACGTCGGAGGGGAAAGGGACGCTCCTGTACCTCTCGACTCACCCTCTCAACCCTCTCCATCCTAGTTTTGTCTAACGCTCGTGGTGTGTCACTCACTCACAAGGTTACCAACAAGAACTCTCAACCCTAGTGTCACTCTAGGGTAAATGTTCATACAATCAAGCATTCAAGGTTGGAACTCACAATAAACATCAATTAAATGAAAGCATAATAAAGAGATTCAATGAAACAAATACATCCTAGGGTTCACAAATACACAACTACCCACTAGGGGTTTAGCTCTTCATGGAGTAAAGTACAATCAAAGAAATAGATTGTAAAAGCAATGAATCCATAGAGAAACCCCCTTGATAGTTGTGTCGATGGTCTTGTGGAAAGTCCTCTACTCGTCATCCAAAGATTCCCTTGTAAGGTATAGGATACGCCTCGACGGAAGCTCCCCTACCAACCTTCTTCCTAAGGAATGATGATGTCGGACCCGTAGAACCTCTCCAAAACCCTAGCCAATACCTCTCCCCCTAGCTGAAACCCTCTCTCAAGGTGGGGAAAAGATGGAGAAAAGAATACTGAAATCGGTGCTGAATCGGCTTTAAATAGGGCTGGAATCGGGCGACCACACGGGCCTGTGGATTTTTCACACGCCCATGTGGAATTTTCACACGGCCGTGTATAATTTCCACACGCCCATTTGGATTCTCTGAATTCCTGTTTTCTCGACCGGCTGTGAACAGTGATGCTACAGTACTTTTGCTACGGTGTTTCGCTACAGTACCTGGCCTAAAATACTTCTCGAGTCCATACTTTCATCGAGGTGACGCAAGCGGGCACACGTTCACGTCGTGGATCACTTTGCTACTTTAATGACGGACAAGTTGGTGGAGATCTTGTTCTATGTGCATAAGTCAGAATGCTCGAGTGTGACTGCCTTTGTGCCCCTCCAAATGGATGTGCCAACTCGAATACGAGGAGGTTGGCACACACTCTAGCATCTCGCACCTGACCTATGTCTTCGCATTTGAACCTTAGCAAGATTTCCTCCAAAATCGGTGCATTATGATCCACATTGGCTTCTTTCCTTCATACTCGGCCTCATAACCCTACCTACACAAAAGTAACATAAAAACACACATGTTAGTGTAAAAACCTGAGAAAAGTAATGCTCAACATAAGGAAAGAATGCTTCGCATTCATATCACACAAGCACTTATCACTTAGTTAGATAGAAATTTTGGTATTTTTATTCCTTACTCCATGAGGATACGATACCCACTCACTTTGGATTTATTACTTCAACAAACCCATGCACTTGCGATTCACACACAAGGGGCATTAACAGTGTGCCAGACCATGTGGCTTTAAGAGAAGAGTATGTGACCTTCCAAATGATGATTTTACTATAGAAGCACTGTAGCAAAACCCTGTTCACGCAATCGCATGAAAATTCCACATGGTAGTGGGGGAATTTCTGTAACTCACGCGGGCGTGTGAAATCTCACGCGGGCACGTGGAGGCACGTGATAGTCGAGGTTTAGGCTTATAAATAGCCTTTATCCTATTTTTTGGGGACTTTTTGCTAGCGCTTGAAGGGCAAAGTTGCAAGGGTTTCAAGAGGAGGTCTTTGCTAAATTCGAGGGGCATTCTTCACAAACTTTGGAGAAGGATCCTCCATCATAGCATCGAGGGGGCCTTCGGCAACCTAACTTCGGAGAAGGATCCTTCAAGACATTGAGCAAATCATCAAGGCCATCATCATGAATTCGAGGGGGTTTTTCTCTATGGTTTTCATTGCTTTTCATTGCATTATTCTTTGCTTTGTAACCTGCCCCATGGAGGGCTAAACCCTAGTAGATATTTGGGCATGTGTACCCTAGGATCTTATCTTTTGTATTGGCTTACTTTATGTTTTCTATTAATTCCGAGTTTATTTGAGTTTTAATCTTATTTTCTCATTGCTTGCATATTGTATTGGTCTTTGTGATTGATTGGTAATATTTGATTTGTTGTGTTGGTGAGACAGGTCTGCATTAGGGTTAGAGCTCTAATATTAAATAGGGTTGAGAGGGTGAGTCATGACATAGTGGAATGCCCCCTTTATCCTCCGATGAGTGCTTCTTATCTCCATATTTCCTAAGTGTTATGCAACCATATTTGCTGTGAGGCGTGAGATTGATAGATTTCTCCACCAAGACCTTGTAGGGGGTTAGGAATCTTTCATCTAGAAGAAGGATTATGTCTATTTTTAGGAATCAATTGCAATCCTAGGTATCCCTAGAGTTTATTAAGGTCATGTATGGTGTGAGGTGTTGAGATTGAGCGATTTCTCCATCGGGACCTTGTATGAGACTAGTACCGGTGGCCTGGAGGCAGGGATTGAGTGTTCTTGGATTTCCTCGACTCAACTAACTCGGTTTAGAAGCGTTTATTAAGTCTTGCACTTCATGTTTAGATCCTAGGTAGAAAATTGTCCGGGTACCACATCTTTATTGATTGAGATCCCTTGTTTTCTACTTTCCCTTTGCTTACTTAAGATTCTCTTATTCTTATAATTAAGTTCATTTCATCTCAATCTTGATTCCGACTAGATAATTGAGGAGTGGTTATTACTAATACTTCCATTTCCTGTGGATCTGACTACTTATCTCAAGAAGTATTTTATTACTTTGACACCCATGTACTTGCGGTACACACAAGCAATTCGGTCGTGTAAAGTTTTCAGCAACATTGCCGGGGAACTGGATGTTAGGAACACTAGGACATTGTTACGTTAGTCATTCACTTGTTCATTTATTTTTTCTACTTCATATTTCTCTCTTTTGCCATTCTCATTGTTTCTTTTCATTGATTTCAGCTACAGGTTATAACCCGAGGGAATCCTTCAACATTGGTTGAAGAAGATCCTAAAATTGAGCGTAGATTGCGAAGAAGGGGCAAGGAACCTACATAAGAACAGAATTTTCAAGCTGAAATAGAGGTTGAAGAATCTGACATTATGGCAGAACAAGAGGGGCAACAAAGTACACTTTCAGATTTTGCTCGACCTGCAATTCCTTGGACAGAGTCAAGCATTGTTAGGCCACTAATTGCTACCCAGAATTTTTCTTTAAAGCCAGGTTTCATTCAGATGGTTAGCCGATAAAGACCCAAACAACCAGATTGAGAATTTTCATAAAGTGTGATACATGTTGAAGATCAATGGGGTTTTAGATGATGCAATTCACTTGAGGGCTTTCCCATTCTCATTGAAAGGAAGAGCCAAACAGTGGCTCCATTGATTGCCAAGAGCTTCCATCACAACATGGAATAAAATGGTAGAAGCATTCCTTGCAAGGTATTTTCCTCTGGGAAAATTGGCAATGCTTCGAAATGAGATCTCTTTATATGTTCATATGGAGCTAAAATCATTGTTTAAGACATGGGAATGATTCAAGGATCTCTTGCGGAAGTCTTGACAACATGGGTTCACCGAGTGGATGATCATTCACACATTGTACAATGGGTTGAACTCAAGCACTAAATAGCTTCTGGATGCCACAACGGGAGGAACATTAGGAAACAAGACTCCAGAAGAGGCCCGCCAATTCATTGAAATGATGGTTTTGAATAGCTATCAATGGAATGTAAGGGAGAAGAAGAAAGTAGCCAGAATTCTTGAGATCAATGTGGTTACATCCTTGGCAGCCAAAGTAGAGCCATTGAGAAAGAAATTGGACACTTTAACTTCACAAAGAGTGGCTGCGATCATGAGTTTTGATGGTTGTGACGGTTCATATATACCATCTGATTGTACTATCTCAATTTCTACTTCAGCCCCAATTGAACAAGTAGATTTTGTAAACAATTCGGGAAGAAAACAAGGCAATCCTTATAACAACACCTACAACCAAAGTTGGAGGAGCCACCCAAAATCATATACTAGGATTTTAGCAAACATCTTAGATCCCGGAGAAAGTTTATAAGTTAAAAAGGGTTTTTGTCAAAGTTCATTAAATCATCTGACACAGGTTCCAAAACATAGAGGAAACACTCCGCAATCACACCACTTCCTTGCACAATTTAGAGAATCAAGCGGGACAAATAGCAAAGTCATTAGCAGAAAGGCCTCTAGGAAGCTTGTAAAGTAACACCGAGACTAACCCAAGAGAGCAAGTGAAGGTGATCACTTTGAGGAGTGGTCGAGAGCTTTAAGAAAAGCTCACTGTTAAGAAAAATTCTGAAATTCTTCAAGCTAAAACCCCCACTGGGAATACTACTGAACTTCCTTAAGAAAGGGGACAGCTGTGTCACTCCATTCATATACTCCAAGAATTCCTTATGCAGTTTCTAGATTTATTATGGATTTATTCAAACTGATGAGCAAAATAGGAAATTTCTGGATTTATTCAAGTGGTTACACAACAACATCCCGTTTATGGAGCCATTGTCACAAATGCCTTGGTATGCAAAGTTCTTGAAAGACCTCTTGACTAACAAAAGGAAGATGGAGGAGAGTGTAGCTGTGGTTTTGGAAGGTAATCGCTCAGCAATGCTTTAGAAAAATTTGCCAGACAAGATGAAAGATCTGGGAAGCTTCATCATACCATGTATAATCGGAGGTTTAGGGGAAGAAAAAGCCTTGGCCGATTTGGTGGCTAGTATTAATGTCATGCTATACACACTATTTCAGAAATTGGGGCTAAGGGAGCCAAGACCAACCCGTATGACATTACAGCTGGCTGATCGCTCAGTTCGCCATCCTAGAGGTATAATTGAAGATGTGTTAGTGAAGGTTGACAAGTATATTTTTCTTGCAGATTTTGTAGTACTTGATGTTGATGAAGATGTAGAGGTGCCATTAATTCTAGGGAGACCATTCCTATGAACTTCAAAGGCACTCATCAACATGGATGGAGGCGAGATGACACTACGCATCAGAGAAAAAAAGATCACATACCGCCTTGCCGAAGCAATGAAGCAATCTCTTGACTTTTATGACTTGTTATTTTGTAGATGTCAATGATGAGATTGCTAATTAGTATTTACAGGAAGTTTAAAATTCGGGTCCCATATGAGGAGTTGCCGGATATGGAGAAGGAGAATATGAGTAATAATGGAGAACAAGTCCTCGAAGGGCAACCAAAAGGAGGATTTCTGAAACAAATCTTTCACCATGTTAAGAGGTCAAGACGTTGCTACCAAAAGCACTCCAATGCACTTGGAGACAAGCACAAAAAAGAAGAGTGTGACATTCCCTCATTCGGTAACATGTTTAATAAATTCTCCTTGAGTATGTAGAATTTATGTGCTTGTGTGCAGGTTACAAAAAAAGAGATTTTCCATCTTTGTGAGCCACCATGAAGTATGGACAAGTACATCAAGCTAAGTGAAGTTAAACAAGAGCTTCTTGGGAGGCAACCCAAGTTTTTAGTTAGTTTTTAGGTTAGAATTTAATTTCTACATTAATAAAATCATGAGTGTGTGCCGTGTTGAATTTTTGTTGGTGTTGGACTTTTCATGGAAAATATTTAGTGATTTAAATTGATTTTCATGTATGCGGCATGGTTTAGGGTGTAATTCATGTTTATAGTTAACGAATTAATGTTAATTTAAAGTTTGGAGCCTTGTGTAGATTGTCTGCAGAAATTTTGCATTTCACGCAGTTGTGAAATTCCTACACTACCATGTGGCTTATAAGAAGATGAAGGGTCAGTATTCATTGTCTTCATCCCCAAAAAACCCCTTCATCTTCCATTTGTCCATCTTCAAAAATCCTAACTTTTGGACTCCAAAACTAATTTTATTCAACTCCTTCGAGATTTAGAAGTGTTTTGCCATAATTTCATTGAATTGTCTTCTCTGATTCACACCGGTAAGCCCTCACTTCTTTTCATCTTATTCATGGCCTTATTTTTAATTCCATGGTGATTTGGTTTTTGGATGAAATGTTTTATGGTAAATCATGTGAAAACACTCTAGAATGCATGTAAAGCAATTTTTGGAAGAGTTAGAACCCAACCATGGCTTCTTGGCCATGGTTGGGTGCCACGCTGCAGCATGGCTGACAAGGGTTTTTGCGCACGTGGCAGTCACCGTTTAGGCCTATAAATAGTCCTTTGGCCATATTCTTTAGGGACTTTTTGCTAGCATTCTGACAAGGTCCCCTTGCTTATATCCCGCAAGTGCACGGGTTTGTCGAAGTAATAATCCCGGATGAGCGGGGTCGAATCCACAGGGAGTAGGGAGTAAAGACACTTAATTCGATTCTTAGCTATGTGGAGTATCAACAATGATAAGTGTGGAATTGATTCAATTCTCAGAAATTAAAAGCAACAAGTAAGAGAGGAAAAGTAAGGAGGAGGTAAGGCAATCGATAAAGATGGGGTACTCGGATGATGCTTCACCTAGGATAATCGCTTCAAGTACAAGAACTCTCTATTATGCTTTCTAATCAATGCAATGGTGAGTCGTGGAAATCCTTACATACATAGTCCCAAATCTAACGTCAACTATGCCTAACTCTATACATGTCCCGGAGGAGAAATCGAACAATCTCAACACCTCGCACTCGCATAGAGTTGAAATGAGCTCTAGGGATTCCAAGTGATAAATCTCTTCCTAGATTTAGACCTAACCCTTTGGTCCAGGCGGAAGGTCCCTAGCCACAATTAAGCCCTAGATACTAAAATCATCTCAACGCTTCACTCCATTGCACGCGCAACTAGGCCCCAGTGGAGGTTCATCCCTTAGACCATTCACTCTCTTATGGCTGCAAAAAATTCGAGGAACGGAGGTAGAATCTATCACGTCGGAGGAGAAAGGGGACGCTCCTGTACCTCTCGACTCACCCTCTCAACCCTCTCCAACCTAGCTTTGTCTAACGCTCGTGGTGTGTCACTCACTCACAAGGTTACCAACAAGAACTCTCAACCCTAGTGTCACTCTATGGGAAATGTTCATACAATCAAGCATTCAAGGTTGGAACTCACAATAAACATCAATTTATTGAAAAGCATAATAAAAAAAGTTCAAAGAAAGCGAATACATCCTAGGGTTCACAATCACCCAAGTACCCACTAGGGTGTTTAGCTCTCCATGGAACTAAGTACAATCAAAGAAATAGAATGTAAAAAGCAATGAATCCATAAAAGAAACCCCCTCGATAGTCGTGTCGATGGTCTTGTGGAAAGTCCTCTACTAAAGTCGTCCAAGGATTCCTTACGTCCCGAGTATAGGATACGCCTCGATCGAAGCTCCCCTACCAACCTTCTTCCTAATGGAATCACGATGTCGGAGCCATAGAACCTCTCCAAAACCTTGGCCAATACCCCTCGAAACCCTAACCGAAGCCCTCTCACAAGTTGGGGAAAAGATGGAGAAAAGAATACCAAAATCGGGGCTGAACCGGCTTTAAATAGGGTTGGAATCGGGCAACTCCACAGGCGTGGACGGTACACGCGCCCGTGCGGAATTTCCACACGGGCGTGGATAATTTCCACACGCCCGTGTGGATTCTCTATTTCTCTGATTTCTCGGCTGGCTGTGAACAGTGCTGCTACATTGTTGCTACAGTGTTCTGCTATAGTCTTCGACCTGAATAACTTCCCGATTCCATACTTTCATTGGGGTAACGCAAACGGGCACATGTTCACGTCGTGAATGACTTGCTTCTTCAATGATATATATGTTGGTGGGGTTCTTGTTCTTGTATGCATAAGACGGAATGCTCGAGTGTGATTGCCTTCGTGCCCCTCTAAATGGATATACTCACTCGAATGCGAGGAGGTTGGCACACACTCTAGCATCTCACACCTGTCCTATGTCATCGCATTTGAACCTTAGCAAGATCTCCTCCAAAATAGGCGCATTATGATCCACATTGGCCTATTTCCTTCATACTTAGCCTCACAGCCCTCCCTGCGTAAAAGTAACATAAAAACACACATATTAATGTAAAAACCTGACAAAAGTAATGCTCAACATAAGGAATGAACGCTTTGCATTCATATCGCACAAACACTTATCAAACTCTTCCACACTTAAGCTTTTGCTTGTCCTCGAGCAAAAATTAAAATGTTATGCGCATGGATGAAGGAAATATTGGAAGTGCATGGCCTTAGGTTCACCAAAGCATACATGGAGAGCATTCTACAAGAAAGGGAAATTTCAACACTAAATACGAAAATTAAATGCTCTATCTAAAAACTTGAATAAAAAAGGACAACAAACCCGAAATCGTGTAAGTGTGTGAACTCACTCAAGTCAACCCAAAGTATACTCCTCAAAGCTCTAAGTATAAGGGACTTATTTATCTACAACAAGAAAACAACGAACATTTCAAAAACGGTAGTAGCTTCACACATCCTCTAAGGTAGCCTTTCCCAAGCGGCCGCTAAGGTGGCTTTCACACTTTCGAGGTGGTAGCTCTTTCTACAGGGGTGGTAGCTTTCACTCATCCCATGAGATAGTTCTTTCTCTCATTAGGGCATAACTAGTATCCGACTTATGAGAGTAGCTTCATCCTTCATAGGTGGTAGCTCTTTCCACCCAATAGCACAACTAAACAATAAAACTATTTTGTTCTTTCTTTTCATTTTTTCCTTTTAGAATTAGCACAAGAAAATAAACCTAACTAGTCCCTTTAACATCGAACATGAGTTTCCAATAGAGTTCAAAGAGTGAGTAGTGCATTAAGTGTAAATCGGGCAAAAATTCCTAGAAATTCAAGTAAGAACTAGAGCATGAAAACATTCAATGTTAGAAATTTTCCTAAACTCAAGAATACAATCATTGCAACTAAGGTGAACCGCCATTGGCTATGTGAGCATATAACAATCAAGAACAATAGAAAAGATCTGTGCACTATGAAACTCCCCCACACACTTAAGTTGTACATTGTCCTCAATGTACTCATGCAAGCTCACTCAAAATATATCATTCAAAAAAAATAGATGTGGGAGAAGCAATCAAAACAATACTCCCCTGACTCCTAGTGTTGCATTTTGATTAAGCTAATTCGTTGTGGGTAGTGTTCCAACGGGTTGTGAATCTCACACGGACAAGTGCAGAAGCACCTTGGTCGTGCCCATGACTAAGTCTCAATTCCCAAGATGACAAGACCATCTGCACGGATACACGAGGGGGTTCAGTAAAGCTCAATAAAACTAAAACAACTCGAGTATACAAAAGATAGAGCAATGAATACAACTCGAGCCAACAAAATGAAAATAAACTCAGAAGGAAAATCCTTTATGAGTATACAAATCCAAAATAAAATGCAGAAAATAAAATGCGAAAAATAAGAACAAAGAAGGTAAAGACGCCTCAAGTCTCGGTGTCAATAGCTAGTACATATGTTTCCGTTGCTGGTGAAGATGACGCTGGTGCTGCAAAATAAATGAAGATTGGCAAAGAAAAGAGAAAGAGAAGCATACCGACAAAATGAGAATGAAAGACGAGAAAACGGCCGGAAAACTCAATTAACAACCCTCTAAAATGATGGTGAGAGGCCAGAAGAGAGCACAGATATAATCTCAAAACGTATGAGGGTGAAAAGATGAAGAAACCCGAAAAGATTTTAAAGAAAACCTGCGGTTCTAGCATATTTGTAAATCCACACGGGCGTGTGGAAATTACCCACACCCGTGTGCCCGACCAACAGTGCCAGACGCACGCCCCTGTGTACTCTCCATGCAACCAAGAAAATTCTCTAAGACCCACGCCTGTGTGAAAATTCCACACGGGCGTGGACATTCACAGGCCCAACTCACAGGGGCAAACACATGCCCCTGTGTCTTCTCAGGATGGAGAGATCCTCTGCAGAGATTCGCACGGGCGTACAAAAATTACCCACACCTGTGTGTGGTTCACAAGGTCGCCCACAGGGGCAAGTCCACGCCCCTGTGTGCTCTCAGGATAAACCGCCCAACTCTGCAGGAATTCACACGCCCGTGCGGAAATTACCCACGGGCATGTGACAGTCGCATGGTCACTCACAGGGGCAGCCGCACGCCCTTGTGCCTTCTCTGGATGAGCTCGCATTGCAAATCCACGGGCGTGCGGAAATTCCACACGCCCGTGCATCTTCACTGGATGCCTTAGAAAAACCTGCAGGCTCTGCAGAAAGTTTCTTAACATGTTTACACACTCAGAACCTGCCCTAATATGCAAGTTTTACTAGTGAAAAACATGAGAAATAGCTCAAACGACCAAAACTTAACCAAAACACATGAAAGCACAAGATAACACCAACGGTGCACAAGAAAAGCATAGTAATGGCATATCAGAATCAAAACACCAACACTCAAGCTCTTATTCATGCAAACACAAAACTAAAAACTAGGAAAACAGTAATTGCTTGGGTTGCCTCCCAAGAAGCGCTTGTTTTACGTCACTTAGCTTGACATACCTCTTCCTTACCTTATGGGGGCTTGAAAAGAGTGTGTTCCTCCCGACTAGATATTGCATAGCTACTTCCTTTAAACCAAAAATCTACTTGCCGGGGTGGAATATTTGTTAGAGAGTCCAACCATCTTACCTTTGGTCTCCACGGAAACAATTTGGGTTGGGAATTGTCCAAGCTTAGCACAGGTGGGTCATTGGATAGCTTCAATCTCCTACCCACGTCTTCTTCCAAACCCAAAATCTCTTTCTTGCAATTTATGAGTTGATTAATCCCAAAGAGAGATGCTTGCTCCATTACCTTAGGATTTGCGTCTTCTTCCATTTCAACTTGAAAGCAATATGTCTTCACCAACTTTCTTTGCACCATTTCTTACTCACAAACATACTGTCCACTCAATCAATTATCACATTAAATGAACGGTTCTTCTTGTATCCTCTCAATCTCGACAACATCATACTCGTTCCGCCCCACTTCTTCATTGTCATTCACTACCACATCTTCTCTATAAGGAACTTGACTTGTTTGCTCAAATACTTGTTGTTCCTTGGAGAGTGTGTCAAGTATCCCTCCAAATTGATGCTCAAGGTTTTTATAGGAGGATTCATGACATCTTCGTGTGGTCTCCATATTTTGGACACAGACATCGGATGCTTTAATAAAGTTAGCTAATACTCTTTGTAACTGAAGTGCATCCTCGCCGAGTGTCTCACCCCTTTGACATTCCTCTTGAGGTGTCTCCCAATGTTGTTCACCATTATTCCATAATAAGTTTGGGTAGCCCACTTCAATTGGATGATAAACATTTGTAACATGGAATGCTTTGTTGTCGTGAAGTAACAATTCTATCAACCTTTTTACTGAGAGCTTCGACCTGCAAATATAGAGCAACGACTGGGTCAATCATCATTTAAAATCCTTGCAAGAAAAAATAAGACATGACAAAAGAAAAACAAATGAGAATGATGGAAGAATAAGAAAGTGTGAAATAAATAGAATAAATCAGAATGGTGATAAAGAAGAGATGTGAAATAGAATGAAGGGTAAATAGCTAAGAAAACAAAGTGCAAAGTATCTCTAAAAGCCTACTCCCCGGCAATGACGCCAAAAACATGACAAGGTCCACTTGCTTATATCCCGCAAGTACACGGGTTTGTCGAATCTACAGGGAGTAGGGAGTAAAGACACTTAATTCGATTCTTAGCTATGTGGAGTATTAACAATGATAAGTGTGGAATTGATTCAATTCTCAAAAAATTAAAAGCAACAAGTAAGAGAGTAAAAGTAAGGAGGAGGAAAGGCAATCGATAAAGATGGGGTACTCGGATGATGCTTCACCTAGGATAATCGCTTCAAGTGCAAGAACTCTCTATTATGCTTCCTAATCAATGCAATGGTGAGTCGTGGAAATCCTTACATACATAGTCCCAAATCTAAGGTCAACTATGCCTAACTCTATACATGTCCCGGAGGAGAAATCGAACAATCTCAACACCTCGCACTCGCATAGAGTTTCAATGAGCTCTAGGGATTCCAAGTGATAAATCTCTTCCTAGATTTAGACCTAGCCCTTTGGTAGAGGCGGAAGGTCCCTAGCCACAATTAAGCCCTAGATACTAAGATCACCTCAACGCATCACTCCATTGCACATGCAACTAGGCCCCAGCGGAGGTTCATCCCTTAGACCATTAACTCTATTATGGCCACAAAGAATTTGAGGAACGGAGGTAGAATCTATCACGTCGGAGGGGAAAGGGGACGCTCTTGTACCTCTCGACTCACCCTCTCAACCCTCTCCAACCTAGCTTTGTCTAACGCTTGTGGTGTGTCACTCACTCATAAGGTTACCAACAAGAACTCTCAACCCTAGTGTCACTCTAGGGGAAATGTTCATACAATCAAGCATTCAAGGTTGGAACTCACGATAAACATCAATTTATTGAAAGCATAATAAAGAAGTTCAAAGAAAGGAATACATCCTAGGTTTCACAATCACCCAAGTACCCACTAGGGGTTTAGCTCTCCATGGAACTAAGTACAATCAAAGAAATAAAATGTAAAAGCAATGAATCCATAAAGAAACCCCCTCGATAGTCGTGTCGATGGTCTTGTGGAAAGTCCTCTACTCGTCGTCCAAGGATTCCTTCATTCGGTATAGGATACGCCTCGATCGAAGCTCCTCTACCAACCTTCTTCCTAATGGAATCACGATGTCGGAGCCGTAGAACCTCTCCAAAACCTTGGCCAATACCCCTCGAAACCCTAGCCGAAGCTTTCTCGCAAGTTGGGGAAAAGATGGAGAAAAGAATACCAAAATCGGGGCTGAACCGGCTTTAAATAGGGCTGGAATTGGGCAACTCCATGGGCGTGGATGGTACACGTGCCCGTGCGGAATTTCCCCACGGGCGTTGATAATTTCCACACGCCCGTGTGGATTCTTTGTTTCTCTGATTTCTCGGCCGGCTGTGAACAGTGCTGCTACATTGTTGCTGCAGTGCTCTGCTACAGTCTTCGACCTGAATAACTTCCCGATTCCATACTTTCATCGGGGTAACGCAAACGGGCACACGTTCACGTCGTGAATCACTTGCTTCTTCAATGATATATATGTTGGTGGGGTTCTTGTTCTTGTATGCATAAGACAGAATGCTCGAGTGTGACTGCCTTTGTGCCCCTCCAAATGGATGTACTCACTCGAATGCGAGGAGGTTGGCACACACTCTAGCATCTCACACCTGTCCTATGTCTTCGCGTTTGAACCTTAGCAAGATCTCCTCCAAAATAGGTGTATTATGATCCACATTGGCCTATTTCCTTCATACTTAGCCTCACAGCACTACCTGCGTAAAAGTAACATAAAAACACACATATTAATGTAAAAACCTAAGAAAAGTAATGCTTAACATAAGGAATGAACGCTTCGCATTCATATAGCACAAACACTTATCACATTCAAAAGGCAAAGCGGCAAGGGTTTCAAGGGAAGGTCTTTGGCAAATTTGATGGGCGTTCTTCACCGACTTTGATAGATATTTCCTCCGTCATAACATCGAGGAAGCCTTCAACAATCTAGCTTCAGAGAAAGATCCTTCAAGATGTTGAGCTAATCATCAAAGCCATCATCGCAAATTCGAGGATGTTTTTCACTATAGTTTTCATTGCTTTTCATTGCATTATTCTTTACTTAGTAACTTATCCCATGGAGAGCTAAACCATAGTAAATATTTGAGCATGTGAACCCTATGATCTTGTCTTTTGTATTAACTTACTTTATGTTTTCTATTAATTCCGAGGTTGTTTAAGTTTCAATCTTGTTCTCTTATTGCTTCCATGTCGTATTGATCTTTATGATTGATTGGTAATGCTTGATTTATTGCCTTGGTGAGAGAGATGTCTTGATCAGGGTTAAAACCCCAAGATTAAAGAGGGTTGAGAGGGTAAGTCATGTGATAGTGCAGTGTCCCCTTTCCCCTTCTATGAATGCTTCCTATCTCCGTATTCCCTATGTGTTATGCAACCATATTTGGTGTGAGGCATGAGATTGAGAGATTTCTCCACATGAATCTTGTAGAGGGTTAGGGATCTTTCTCCTCGAAGTAGGGTTAGGGCTATATTTAGGAATCGGTTGCACTCCTAGGATTCCCTAGAGCTTATTGTGGTCAAATGTGCTATGAGGTGTTGATATTAAGCTATTTCTCCACGGGACCTCGTAGGGGACTAGTATCAGTGGTCTCGAGGTAGGGATCGATTGCTCTTAGTTTACTTAGACTCATCTAACTCAGTTTAGGATCATTTAGTAAGTATTGCAATTCATGTTTTGATCCTAGGGGAAACATTGCCTGCGTACCTCATCTTTATTGATTGAGATCTCCCTTGTTTTATACTTTCCCTTTACTTGCTTGTGATTTTCTTATTCTTGCAATTAAGTTCATTTCATCACAATCTTGATTCTAACTAGATAACTGAGGAGAGGTTATTACAAATCCTTTCTATTCCTTGTGGATTCGACTATCCATATCACCGAGTATTTTATTACTTTTGACACCTATGTACTTGCGGTACACACATGCAATTCAATTGTGTCACACTCTAGGAATTCCTAAGAGTACATCCGATTCCTAAGGATAGACCTAACTCTACTTTTAGGTGAAAGGTCCCTAAACCCATATAAGGTTCTAGAGGAGAAATCTCTCAATTTTAACACCTCACACCAAATATGGTTGCATAGAACTTGGGGAAAATGGAGATATGATGTACTAATCGGAGAGGAAAGGGGTCACTCCACAATCTCATGACTCATCCTCCCAATCCTCTTGAATCTTGAGGTTCTAACACTAATGGAGACCTCTTTCTCACAAAGGCAAACAAATCATGCACACCAATCAATCATAAGATCAATAAGGCAAGCAAATAAAAAGAAAGCGAGATTGAAACTTAATTAAACTCATATTTAATAAAAAACACAAACTAAATCAATACAAAGAATAAAATTCTAAGGTTCACATGCCCAAGTACCCTCTAGGGTTAAGATCTCCATGGAGAAAGTTACGAAACAAATAATGCAATGTAAATCAATGAAAACATAAAATTAAACCACCTTGAATTCATGATTATAGACTTTATGGGTCATTCAATGTCTTGAAGGATTTCTCTCCGAAGCTAGGTCGCCGATGGCTTCCTCAATGCTATGATGAAGAAAGAATCTACCAAATTTAGTGAAGAATGCCACCCAAATTCGGAAAGACCTCCTTTCCAAAAACTAGCTGCTTTACCTCCCTAGCACAACCAATTTGTGTGTGTATAATGCAAGTGCATGGGTATCAAATTAATAAAATACCCGGTGAGATGGGTAGTCAAATCCACAGGGAATGGAAGTATTAGTAATAACCACTTCTCAGTTATCTAGTCAGAATCAAGATTGTGATGAAATGAAGTTAATTGCAAGAATAAGAATAACCCAAGCAAGCAAAGGGAAAGTAGAAAACAAGGGAGATCTCAATCAATAAAGATGAGGTACCCGGTCAATGCTCCACCAAGGATCTAAACATGAAGTGTAAGACTTACTAACTATTCCTAAACCCAGTTAGATGAGTCGGGGTAATCTAACAACAATCGGTCCCTGCCTCCAGGCCACTGATACTAGTCCCCTATGAGGTCCGGTGGAGAAATCGCTCAATATCAACACCTCACACTACATATGACCGTAATAAACTTTAGGGATACTGAGGAGTGCAACCGATTCATAAACATAGACCTAACCCTACTTCTAGATGAATGATCCCTAACCCTCTATAAGGTCCCGGGGAGAAATCTCTCAATCTAACACCTTACACCAAATATGGTTGCATAATGCTTAGGGAATATAGAGATAGGAAGTAGTCATAAAAGGGAAAAGGGGACACTACACTATCTCATGGCACATCCCTCTCAACACTTTTTAAACTTGGTGTTCTAACCCAAATGAAGACCTCTCTCTCACCAAGTCAACAAATCATGCATTACCAATAATCACAAAGATCAATATGAAATGCAAGCAATGAGAAAACAAGATTAAAACTTAAATAAACTCAGAATTAATAGAAACATAAAGTAAGTCAATACAAAAGATAAGATCGTAGGGTCACATGCCCAAATACCTACTAGGGTTTAGCCCTCCATATGGAAAGTTACAAAGTAAAGAATAATGCAATGAAAAGCAATGTAAACAATGGAATAAATTCCTTGAATTCATGATGATTGCCTTGATGGGTTGCTCAACGTCTTGAAGGATCCATCTCCGAAGCTAGGTTGCCGAAAGTTTCCCTTGATGCTATGACGGAGAAAAGATCTATCAAAGTTGGTGAAACCCCCCAAATTTGCCAAAAACCTCCTTTTGAAACCCTAGTAGCTTTGTCCTTCAAACACTAGCAAAAAGTCCACAAAGAATAAGACAGAAAGGCTATTTATAGGCCCAAACTGCGACTATAACATTCCTCCATGCGATCGCGTAAGATTTCATGTGCCCACGTGAGCTATAGAAATTTCCACGTTACCGCATGGAATTTCCACGCGGTCGCATGAACAGTATTTTTGCTATAGTACTGCTGCAATACTCTTCATAAACCATTTACTACAGTGTTTTTTTCTCACATACTCTTATCATGAGGCCGCATGGCTGGGCACACATCCACTTGGTAGGTTATAAGTCTTTTTCTTGTTGAATCTACATTTGGAAGCTCTTGCATTCTTCACACAAGTATGGACATGGTTGTGTGCCTTCCTATGTGCCCTTCCAACTAGCAAATTGGCTTAAATCCTCATGGAAGTTAGCACACACCTCCATGTACATGAGCTCAACTTGTGTCTTGATCCTTGGATTGCACAAGAACTCCCAAAATGTGTCTTTATAACCTATCTTTGCTTCATTTTCTTCCTTCAAGGCATTCACAAAATAATTTCACAACACCACATACACTATATGAGACATAAACCATGGTAAAAAAGATGCTTAATTCATGTAAAACATATGGAAAAATATTTCTACTCAAGCACTTATCAATCCCAAAAGCCATGAAAAAGTCTACAAAGTATAGGTCAAATCAGCCTTTTAAACTCAAAAATTTATGTCTGTCATGTGCATCCACAAGCTTAGGTCACTGCCACATGCCCAGGTGTGCTGTAGAATTGCACACCCGGTCGAGTGAGCTAGTGGTTTGCTATCGTGTCATCTAATCATCATTAGGATGGTTCTTGAAGTCTTCACACAAATCGGGATATGGGAGTGTGGCTGGCTTTGTTCCCTTCTAACTCATAATCTATCTTGAATTCTGGTAGAAGTTGGCACACATCCTCATGTGCATAAGCTCCGCTTGTATTTTGATCCTTATGTTGCACAAAAGACTCCCAAAATGCCCCTTCATAACCTATCTTTTCTTCCTTTTCTTCTCTAAAGGTCTTCACAACCCTATTTGCACAAAGAAACACCAAATACAATTTTTTAGACATAAAACATGATAAAATGATGCTCAGTGCATGTAAAACATATGAAGAAATATGTTCACTTAAGCACTTAGTAGTTGTCTCCTAAAAATTGTTTATTTAAAGTTGTTAGCTGACACACCACTTGCGTGTGTGTACCGCAAGTGCACGGGTTATCGAAGTAATAAAGTTCCTTGGTGAGTGGGTAGTTGTATCCACAGGGAATAGTGCTCTGAAATAGAAATATTACTATTTAACTATAGTGAAGATGATTAAAGTGTTGTGTGAACAATATTAATGCAAGTAAAAATAAAGAAAAGAAGAAAGAGACATAATAGAAGTAAGGAGAGGTAATCGATAGAAAATGGGGAACCCGGACATTGCTTACCCTAGGACTATTGTTTTAAGTGCAAGACTCCTCATTATGCCTCCTAAATAATGTTCAGTGAGTCATGGAAATCCTAAGACATAGTCCCAAACTAAGGTCAACCATGACTAACCCTCACACTATGCCCCAGCGGAAAGGGATACTCTCGATGCTTCACACTGTGTGGGGTTGCAAGAAGCTCTAGGGACTCCAAGTGATAAACCCTATTCCCTAATATAGATTTAACCCTTTGGTTCAGGTGAAAGACCCCTAGTCACAATTAAACCCCATCACTAAGGGTTACTTCAATGCTTCACTCTATTGCTTGCGCAATTAAGCCCAGTGGAGTTTGTCTCTTAGCACTTCACTCTATCATGACCGCAAAGAACTCTTGGAAGATGGAGATAGGATAAATCACATCGGAAGGGAAAGGAGACATTCTGTTACCTCTTGATTCACCCTATTGACCCTCTCCAACCATGCTTTGTCTAACCCTCATAGTGTATCACTAATCTACAAGGATTACCAAGATAGATTCTCAATCCTAGTGTCACTCTAAGAGAAAATCAATGCAATAAACATTTAAGGATGGACCTCAATTAAAACATCAATTAAAGAAGCATAATAAACGTCAAAGAAACAAAATCATCCTAGGGTTTACAAGTCCAAGTACTCAATAGGGGTTTAGCACTCCATGGAGCAAGATACAATCAATAATGAAATAAAATGTAAAACCATGCAATCCATAGGAAAAACCCTCTCGTAGTTCATATCGATGGTCTTATGGAGTCGCCTCATCTTCTCCAAAGGTTCCCTAGTCAAGCCTAAGGCACACATCGCTGAATCGATGCTGACGAAAGCTTCCCCAATAACTATCTTACAAAGGAACGTGGTGTGGAAGGCCATAGAACCAGTCCAAAAAGCCTAGCCAAAGCCTCTCTAAACCTTAGCCGTGAGCACCTACAATGATGGGGAAAAGTTGGGAAAAAGATTGGAAAAATATCCCTTAAAACATCTGAAATTGCGACTTTTATAGGGGCTGGAATCAGGTATCCACATGGGCATGTGGAATTTCCACACGCCCGTATGAATTTCCAAAAGGTTATTTCCTGCGAGCTATAAATAGTAACTACTACAGTACTTCACAAAAACACTCCTAAATCCACACTTTTCATCGAGGCCACATGAAATGGGCACACATCCATGCGGTAGATTGTGTCGCATCCGCAACTAAACCATATTGACGAAGATCGAGCAAGCATTGCATAACTTGGAACACATGAGTGTGACTGTCTTTGTGCTCCCTCCAATTAGTGTGTCCGCTCAAGCACAATGGTGGTTGGCACACACTCACATGTCTTTGACCACAACTTGTGTCTTCACAGTTGTTCACTCCAAGATTTCATCAACAAATGCATCCACGATCTACTTTTGGTTCCTTCCTTCCATAATTATCTTCACAACCCTACATGCACAAAAGAACACATATACACAAGAATAAGTGATACAGTCTAAGAAAAGTAATGCTCAATGTAAGAAAAGAATACTTCGTATACACAAGCACTTATCACTAGCTTAACATCCCTTTTTCTCACTCTACAGAGGGTCATGGGATGGATTCCACTCAAAGTTTTTATTAGTATGTGCAAATAATGAGTAGGAAGATAGATTCTCAATAAAAAATCTCACATTTGCTCAATCTTACCAGATATGAGCAAGTTTGGGGAGGAGTGGGTGAATTCTTTCTCTTTCTCTTAGCAATGAATTTCTTCCACCTACTTGAATGCTGCGAATCTCTATGATCACTCAATTCAGGATCCTTCAATTGCTTAGTTGTGATGTTGTAGAGGTGGTTCTCCTCCGTTACCCCATTAGGAAGTTCTTCTTCCTCGTGGAGCGCAGATAAGTCATCCTTCTTCCACGTGTTCTATGTAAAATCAGAAACATAGTCATCAACAATGTCCAATTCATAACATGTGTCATCGAAATCCATAGACTGGCGCATGCCATTCTTTAATTTAAACACAACTTCCTTGTCGCCAACTCTCAAAACAATTCAACCATCTTTGACATTAATTAGAGCCCACGATATCACCAAAAATGATCACCAAAAATTATCATCCAATGATCGAAGGTAATTTTGCCTTTTCATTTATGTCTAGGATCACAAAATCCTCCGAGAAGATAAATTTGTCCACCGTTACCATAATGTCGTCAATGATGCCCATTGAATAGTAAATAGATTAATCGGTGAGTGGAAGTGTCATCTTCATTAGTTTAAGCTCGCCTTGCCCCAACTTTTGAAATATTTTGTAGGGCATCAAATTAATGCTCGCACCAAGATCCGTAAGCACCTTCTTATCTACTACCCCACCAAGTGTGCACAATATGATGAATCCTACCAGGTCTTTTTCTCTCTTGTGGGGATTTTGTTGGAGATGATCATGGATCATTCTTCACTCAACATGACAGTGACAACCTCTTCCAACTATTTCTTGCTAGTTAACAGTTGCTTGAGGAACTTAACATAACGAGGCATTTGAGCAAGGATCTCTACGAATAAAACACTGATATACAAATTTTTGAACATCTTTAGGAATTTTTTGAATTGTTCCTTTTTGCTGACTTTTTTTTACCTAGGCAAGGGCAAATTTGATTGGTACCCAGGTATACTAAGCTTTTCTTTGCTCTATCCTTTTTTCCCTCCACAACATCAAAAGTAAGAGGTTTATCTTCAACATTGTTCTCTTGATGATTAATAGCTCTGTCATCTATTTCTTGGGTTGTGGGGAAGCTTAGCTCCTGACCACTTCTCAGCATTACTTCCTTTCAAAGAATCTCTAGGTTTAACCTTAGTAATACTTGAGAGAGAACTTGGAGGTTGTTCAACAAGAGTTTTGGCAATTTGCACCACTTGGTGCTCCAAATTCTGTAATGACAGATGCTGGTTCCTTAACAATTCTTAATGTCCTATGTGTCAGATATCATTCACTTGAATGTATCTTGCAAGGACAGTTTCAAGAGAAGGCCCCTTTCTTTCTTATGGTTGTTGTCGAAGGGATGGGGTTTGATGTGTCAGATATCATTCACTTGAATGTTCGATGTTCAGCACTAGCATCCCCGTCGGGTGACAAACAACTAGGCTCGGCTTGATTTCCTCAAGATTTATAACTCATGACCTAGTTCTGTGGTTGGACTTGCATTTTGTCCAACCTCTTCGATATGGCTTCCACTTATGCCACCAAAGTAGTCAGGGCTTCAACCTTATAAATGTCAATTGCCTTAACTGGTTTGTTTTTTTGGAACTCCATTGATACCAATTTTGAGGCTATGTGCGACACTCGGCTATTTATTACAAAGTGAACCACCAACTGTAGCATCGAGCATCTTCTCAGTCTCTAAATTTTACCCATTATAAAATATTTAAATCTGCATCCATTCAATAATTCCATGCTGTGGACATTTCCTTAGAATTCCTTATACCTCTCCCATGTGTCATACAAGGTCTCAAATTCTATCTACCAGAAAGAGGAGTTGTTACTCCTCAATTTAGTTATCTTCGTTGGAGGGAAATAATGAGTAAAGAATTTCACGGCCAACTATGCCCATGTGGTGATCGACCCTTGAGGTAAGGAAATTAGCCATTGTTTCGCTCTTCCCCACACTAAAAATGGGAAAAGTTAAAGATGGACTACATCCCCAGATGCGTTGTTTGTCTTGAAGATGTCACAAATTTCCAAGAAACTGACAAGATGAGCATAAGGGTCCTCATCTTGAAACCCATCGAATTGGCACATTTGTTGCACCATCTAAATGAAATTAGGCTTAAATTCGAAGTTATTTGCTGTTATGAGAGGGCACAACAATACCATACCATGTTCTTCGACCTCAATACTACTCTAATTTTCTTCCATTAGTTCATCTTGATCAACCTCAATACTTATCTCCGCTAACCACGTATCTCTGAGGTTCACTTGTCTTAACCTTCTATTAAAAGTTCTTTTGATGCCTGCATCAAGGTTGACCAATTGAGTTTAGCTTCCTCGGGTCATACAAGAATGCTTGCAAAATAATCAACAAATATTAAAACCAAAAGAATATATACAAAAAGTAAAGAAAATGGAAAGATTACTAAAACTGAAAACTTTCTAAAAAGTTGTCATTCCCTAGCAACAACGCTAAAAACTTGTTGCACCTCTTGTGTATCCACAAGTGCACAAAACAGACAAGTAGTAAATTGTACCCAAATGTGTCACGCCCCGATCGACAGGCCCACGGGACACAACAACCACTGCGATAATCCCAAGGAGGACATCCCGCCACTCAACCCTCGAGATGCCGCAAGGCTGACCAATAAACCTAGAATCAACAATATCCAATACAAATACAGAGTAGCGAAAACAATGACACACAACAGAAATAACAACAACAACAATGATAGCAACAATAAGTATAGAAAAGAGAAGTTCACAAACACGCAGGAAACAACACTAACAATAGTAGTAAAAGCTAATACACAAGAGTTTAAGAGTTGTTTAAATACAACACCATGCAACAGTAGTTCTCTAAATACTAGTGGATCCAAGACTCAAGTAACATGTGCACGACCAAAATAAGATAAATGAAAAGAAATAGAAACAAAGAAGTTAGGAAGGTAGAAAATGCTCAACACGCAACCGCATCGCCTCACCTACTACCTGCAACAACCTAGGAAGAAGAAAGAGGGGATGAGCACCCACAGTTACTCATTGAGTGGATTACACAACTCCACCAGAAATATACCAAAATAAAATAATCATAAATCACCAAAATAATACTTTGCTAATAATATAACTAGTTTAGAACGTAATTAAACATAATAATGATCTTTAACACAATCTAACAAAAGAAAAATAATACAAAGAAATCTTTGTACTCCACTAGAGTTTAAAACAACAAAACTAAGATATACCAAACACAAGTTAAACTATAAAATAAGTTAAACATTAAAACAACTTTACAATACTACAAATAAATCAGAACACCCAAAATTAAATATAATAATAGTAATATAAAACACAAAGTTTAACAATTTTAACATGTTCAATGCCTAATAAGTTTAACAATAACAAAGATAAAATAAATACTAACCGGGAAACTGATGTGTTCTCCACAAGTATACAGGTCAAACACAAGTACTATAGTAGTACCCCGTGAGGGGTAGGGTTGTCAAACCTCAGGGACTGGACTAAAAATACTAACTTAACACTGATCTCTAGCGATAATTAAATAGATGATAAAGAAGAGAAAAATAAAAGAACAATTAAAAGGAAGATAAGGAAGAGAAAGGATGGAGATAAAAAGAACACATCAAGTTATAGCAACACAAGATTAACACAAGAACCAAAAGAACTCCGTGGATCAAAAGAGTGCAAGTGATTTTAGCATCAAAAGTACAAAGTTCCCACCCCAGAGCACCGTGGCTGGCTAGCCCCTCATGGGTGTGTACAACATGGAGGAGAAAAGACTAGATCCAGAGAAAGAAGAGATGAGTCCCTTCACTCTAAGATTTGTCTCCAATGTTGAGCTCCTTGTGCTAACAACACTTCTCTTGTGCCTCCAACTAGCTCCTTTACACCCTAGAAGATGTGGATAAGCTCGATCTTCATCCTCATCAAAGTCCTCCTGGTAGAGAAGAAGATCCCTAAACAAAGATAAAGAATAAACCCTAAAAACTGGATTTAGAAAGGCACTTTTCGGGCTCAACAAGGCTTATACACGATTGTGTCTCAGACCGTGTCATACTGGGGGCATCATAAATGACAAGGAGTATCTCAGCCTAAATGGTTCAGTGGTAAGGACACGATCGTGTTGTAACTGTGAAACGCTATGACACGATCGTGTCATGGGCACCTAGCTTGTGTCAATAAATTTCAAATGAATTCGCCGATGGTCTGGGTTTTTCAGGGATATTGACATGACCGTATCCTGACCGTGTTGATCTTGCAAATATCCTTCAGCACAAAAATATCACTGAGTCAACATTTGGATGAGAACTTTGATAAGTGCTTGTGCGATATGAATGCGAAGCGTTCATTCCTTATGTTGAGCATTACTTTTCTCGGGTTTTTACACTAATATGTGTGTTTTTATGTTACTTTCGTGCAGGTAGGGTTGTGAGGCCGATTATGAAGGAAAGAAGCCAATGTCGATCACAATGCACCGATTTTGGAGGAAATCTTGCTAAGGTTCAAACGCGAAGACATAGGTCGGGTGTGAGATGCTAGAGTGTGTGCCAACCTCCTAGTATTCTAGTTGGCACATCCATTTGGAGGGGCACAAAGGCAGTCGCACTCGAGCATCCGACTTATGCACATAGAACAAGAGCTCCACCAACTTGATTATCATTGAAGAAGCAAGTGATCCACGACGTGAACGTGTGCCCGTTTGCGTTACCCTGATGAAAGTATGGATTCGGGAAGATATTTAGGCAGGTACTGTAGCAGGGCACTGTAGCAACATTGTAGCAAAGTAGTGTAGTAGCAATGTTCACAGCCGGCCGAGAAAACATGAGTTCAGAGAATCCACACGGTCGTGTGGAAAATTATCCACGCCTGTGTGGAAATTCCACATGGGCATGTGAAGTATCCACGCCCGTGTAGTCGCCCGATTCCAGCCCTATTCAAAGCCGATTCAACCCCGATTTTAGTATTCTTTTCTCCATCTTTTCCCCAACTTGAGAGAGGGCTTCGGCTAGGGTTTTGAGGTGTATTGGCTACGGTTTTAGGGAGGTTCTATGGCTCCGACATCACGCATCGTTTGGAAGAATATTATTGGGAGAGCTTTCGTCGGCATAGATCCGGCGAGGTGTATCCTAGGCCGGACAAAGGATCCCTTGCGACGAGTGGAGGACTCTCCACAAGACCATCGACACGACCATCGAGGGGGTTTTTCTATGGATTCATTGCTTTTACATTCTATTTCTTTGATTGTACTTAGCTCCATGGAGAGCTAAACCCCTAGTGGGTACTTGGGTATTTGTGAACCCTAGGATGTATTTGTTTCATTGAATCTCTTTAGTATGCTTTCACTTAATTGATGTTTATTGTGAGTTCCAACCTTGAATGATTGATTTTATGAACATTTCCCCTAGAGTGACACTAGGGTTGAGAGTTCTCATTGGTAACCTTGTGGGTGAGTGACACACCACGAGCGTTAGAATAAACTAGGTTGGAGAGGGTTGAGAGGGTGAGTCGAGAGGTACAAGAGCGTCCCCTTTCCCCTCCAACGTGATAGATTCTACCTCTGTTCCTCGAGTTCTTTTCTTTCACAATAGAGTGAATGGTCTAAGGGATGAACTTCCATTGGGGCTTAGTTGCGCGTGCAACGGAGTGAAGCGTTGAGGTGATCTTAGTATCTAGGGCTTAATCGTGATTAGGGACCTTCCACCTGGACCAAAGGGTTAGGTCTATAATTAGGAAAAGATTTATCACTTGGAATCCCTAGAGCTCATTGCAACTCTATGCGTGTGCGAGGTTGAGAGGTTATCTAATCTCTCCTATGGGACATGTATAGAGTTAGGCATAGTTGACCTTAGATTTGGGACTATGTAATGAAGGATTTCCACGACTCGCTATTGCATTGATTAGTAAGCATAATAGAGGGTTCTTGCACTGGAAGCGATCGTCCTAGGCGGAGCATTATCCGAGTACCCCATCTTTATCGATTGCCTTACCTTCTCCTTTACTCGTGCTCTTTTACTTGTTGCTTTTACTTTTGAGAATTGAATCATTGTCACAATTATCACTACTGATTTTTCACATAGATAAGAAGTGAATTAAGTGTTTTTATTCCCTACTCCCTGTGGATTCGATACCCGCTCACCCGAGATTATTACTTCGACAAACCGACGCACTTGCGGGATCTACGTAAGGGGACCTTGTCAAGTTTTTGGCGCCGCTGCCGGGGAGTAGGCGTTTAGAGATACTTTGCACTTTGTTTTCTTAGCTATTTCACCATACATTCTATTTCCTATCTTCTTGTTCTATCATCGTTCTGATTTCTTTTTCTTTCTTTTTGGGTGCAGCTCCAGGTTATGACCCGAGGGAATCTCTCAATATTGATTGAAGGAGATCCTGAGCTTGAACGTACACTTAGAAGAAAAGGGAAATAGCCTGTGCAAGAACAGTCTAATCTAGCTGATTTGGAAGCGGAAGAATCTGAAAACATGGCATAACAGAATGAGCAACAACGAACATTATCTAATTATACCAGACCTTTAGTATTGGGGACACAATCAAGTATTGTGCATCCTCCGATTACAGCTCAGAACTTTGAGTTGAAGCCACCATTCATCCACATCTTGCCGCAATCCGCACAGTTCAACGGTTTAGCCGATGAGGATCCAAACAGTCATATAGAGAGTTTTCTCAAGGTGTGTGATATGTTGAAGATAAACGGAGTGACGGATGATGCCATCAAGTTGAGAGCCTTCCTATTTTCCCTGAAGGGGAGAGCGAAGCAGTGGCTACACTTGTTACCTAGAGCGTCAATTACCACGTGGGAGGAGATGGTAGAAGCTTTTCTAGCACATTATTTTCCTCCCGGAAAATCAGCAAAGCTTAGGAACGAGATCTTATCCTTTGTTTAGTTGGAATTGGAGTCTCTATTCGAGACATGGGAAAGGTTCAAGGAGCTCCTGAAGAAGTGCTCGCAACACGGATTCCCAGAGTGGATGATTGTTCAAACCTTTTACAATGGTTTAAACCCGAGTATAAGGCAACTCTTGGACATGGTAGCAGGAGGTACCTTAGGTAGCAAGACCCCCGATGAGGCCCGTCAGTTGATTGAAGAAATGGGGTTAAACAGCTACCAATGGAATGCTAGGGAGAAGAAGAAAGTGGCCGATCTCCATGAGATAGATGCGGTAACTTCATTGGCGGCTCAAGTGAAGAGTTTGAGTAAGAAGTCAGATCTTCTAATTTCAAATAGAGTGGCGGCCATGACTAATTGCAACGGCTGTGGTGGAGGACATGCTCCCTCCGATTGCCCGATCTCTATTGGTGATGGTTCTTCGCTGGAGAACATTGATTTTGTAGGTAATGGCATGAGACCTCAAGGAAACCCATATAGAAATACCTACAATCCGGGTTGGAAGAATCATCCCAATTTCTCATGGAGTAATCAAGGTCCACAAAAGGCCATGGGCCCACCGGGTTTCCAACAATAACAAGCCCCTCAAGTGGAAAACAGAGTCTCAGGTTTGGAAACCTGAATGAGTGACCTAGAGAAGCACTTGACTACATTTATACAATCAGCAAATACAAGGTTTGAATCGACTCGAGTCTACACTCGCAACCACACCGCCTCTTTGCATAACCTTGAAAAATCGGGTGGGGCAAATTGCAAGTCTCTCTCCGAAAGACCACATGGAAGCTTGCCGAGCAACACGGAGACCAATCCTAGAGAGCACGTGAAGGCGATCACTTTGAGAAGTGGTCATGAGGTTGAAGGTAAGCTTCCGAGTGAGAAGCCAAAAGAACACGCACCCGAGGTTGTAGAGGTAGAAGAGGGAACAAGGAAAGAGAAAGAGGTGGCACCTCCACCTTTCAAGCCAAGAATCCCTTATCCCTCTAGATTGAAAAATGACCAAGGGGATGAACAATACAAGAAGTTCCTGAGTTTGTTCAAGCAACTGCTCATCAATATTCCTTTTATTGAGGCATTGGCCCAAATGCCTAAGTATGCGAAGTTCTTGAAAGACTTGTTGACTGACAAGAGGAGGTTGGAGGAAAGTGCTTCAGTGATTCTAGATGTTTCATGCTCGGCGGTGTTGCAAAAGAACATGCCGAACAAGAAGAAAGACCCGGGAAGCTTCATCATTCGGCGTAATATTGGCAATCTTGGTGAGGAAATGGCATTGGCGGACTCAGGGGCCAGTATCAACGTCATGCAATACACTTTCCTTCAAAAGCTAGGCTTGGGCGAGCCGAGGCCTACTCGGATGACTTTGCAACTAGCGGACCGAACAGTGCGACATCCGAGAGGCATCATTGAAGACGTGCTTGTCAAGGTGGACAAGTACATTTTTCCGGTTGACTTTGTAGTGCTAGATGTCGATGAGGATGCGGATGTACCCCTGATACTTGGGAGACCATTCTTGCGGACTTCCAAAGCATTGATTGACATGGACGGTGGAGAGCTCACATTGAGAGTTGGAGATGACAAGCTCACATACCGCCTTGCTGAAGCCATGCGGCATTCTCTTGATTTTGATGATACTTTATACTTTCTAGACACTACTGATGAAATTGTTGATGAATACATGTAGGAAATGTTTAATCCGGATCCGTATGAAGGTTTGTTTGCAAAGAGGAGGATTATGAAGAAGTAATGATGCTTGGTTCGACAAAAGAAGTACCATCTACACCGGGGATCTTGAAGAAAGTGCTCCGGAAAATGAAGAGGGCTAGGAGACGCCACCGTAAACACTCCAAGGCTGTTGGAGATGTACGTGAACCGAAGTAGTTGGACAAATCATTGTTAGGTGGTCTGAAGCCCGATAAATCAACTTCTACCCTCAAGAGACTTTGCACATCATGCTTTCAAGCTATAGGTAAGAGGGCAACTTTCATTCATGAACCCTCGTGAGGTAAGACAAGGTACGTCAAGCTTAGTGACGTTAAACAAGCGCTTCTTGGCAGGCAACACAAGTGGTTACTATTTTTCTTAGTTGAATAATGTAGTGTTTTGCATGAATAAATTGTTAAGTGTTGTTGTCTTAATTTTTTAGATGCTTGTGCTGAGATTTCCTTGTGAACTTTGAATATTAATCGTGTGTTTTCATGTGGAATTGGTGAAGTTATGTCGTTTGAGCTTTATTCCATGTTTTTCATTGGTAAAACTTGCATATTAGGCAGGCTCTGAGTGTGTGAACATGTTCAGAAATTTTCTGCAGAGCCTGCAGGTTTTTCTAAGGCATCCAGTGAAGACACACGGGCGTGTGGAATTTCCGCACGCCCGTGGATTTGTATTGTGAGCTCATCCAGAGAAGACACAGGGGCCGTGCGGCTGCCCTTACGAACGACCATGCAACTGTTACACGCCCGTGTGTAATTTTTCCACGGGCGTGTGAATTCCTGCAGAGTTGGGCATATTATCCCGAGAGCACACAGGGGCGTGGACTCGCCCTTGTGGGGAACGTTGTGAACCACACACGGGCGTGGGTAATTTCCACACGCACGTGGGAAACTCTGCAGAGGAGTTCTCTCCATCCCGAGAAAACACAGGGGCGTGTGGCTGTCCCTGTGAGTTGGGCATGTGAATGTCCACGCCCGTGCGGAATTTCCGCACGGGCGTGTATAACACTTGGTATTTTTCTCGGATGTCCAGAGAAGCCACAGAGGCGTGAGGCTGCCCCTGTGGGTCGGACGCATGGCCATGGGTATTTTCAACACGCCCGTGCGGGAGCAGTCAGAGTCAAAGGAGTGTTTTCCTGAGAGCGCACAGGGGCGTGTGTGCACCCCTGTGGCTCTCTTGTAATGAAGCGCACGGGCGTGGGTATTTTTCGCACGCCCGTGTGGATGCACAAAATTCCATGAGACGCGATTTTTTCCTTAAAAACCTTGTGATCCATCTTGTTCTTCATCTCCAGACGCCTGAAAACTACTTCTGATCATCTTCTCGACCGTTCATCGTCATTTTGGAGGATTTTGCTTCACATATCATTCCGATTTTCAAAGTTTTCACATTTATTTCTTCGATAACCTTTTTATCCTCTTTCCTTCGCTAACTCTTGTTTTTTTTCACAGATTAAATGTCTTTAATTGCAAAGTTTCATTTTTACAATGCATGGTGTATGTTTAGAAAGCGTCTCGACGTAGTTTTAAGTTGAATTCGTGAGAAATGTTGTGCACTCGTGCGGGTTTTTCACGCCCTGCAGATCCACACGGTCATGGGTAATTTCCAAAAGCCCGTGTGGAATTCTGCAGTTTACTGCTTTTGAGCTTCTTTGATCATTTTTCTCTTTTTATACTACAGATATGGCACCTCGCGTGAAGAAGAACGAAGTAAAGCGTCTCAGAATCACCCCATCCGAGCCAATACACATGGAATTCTCAAATCCAGAGCATCAAGCTCGATTTGAGAGACTTTCAGCACTTGGTTTTGGTCAAACTTGTTTCGCGGATTTGCAAGTACTAAGAGATATTCAGTGGGGTGACGAGCTAGCTAATGAGATTGATGAGATGCTAGCAGTAGGAAGCTGGAGGAGGCTACTGACGATCAGTGAGCCAGCTTACCGCGCATTGACGTTTGAGGTTTTAGCTTCATTTGAGTTTCATTTGATGCATGGGAGATTTGACACTATGGAGGCTATACAGTTTCGGGCATTTGGAGATCCATTTTTCATGAGTGTCACTGAGTTTTTGATTCAGATGGGCCTGTACGATGTCACATATACAGGTACAGTAGAGTATGGACGTTTACCTGCGTATTTTCCTGTATCAGTGACTCCACATCATGCGTATAGGATTCTGTGTGGACATGGGGAGTATGAACCAGGGATTTTGAAGGCCACTAGCCTATCCCGGTCGAGTTACAGGTATTTGCAAATAGTTATCGGTGAGGTCACGTGTCGGTCGAGCCGATAACACGTACCGCTCGACCAGGCGAGATTTGTTCTTTTTATACTCCATGGCTCGCAATGTGCCGATTAACTTGGGGTGCATATTAGCGGATATTCTGAGACACCAAGGTCAGTCTGTGAGAGTGGGTTTATTATTTGCTGGCCCTTACATCACCAGGCCCATCTTGGGAATGGGTTTGGGGGATGCTTTACGTGGTGCTGAGAGGACAGTTGTGCCTACCCCTTTTGCGTTTGAGACGATCAAGATGATGGGGTTGGTACGGAGATATGGGCCAGGGTTCTATATTCTTGCTACAGCTACCCTAGAGTCCGCCAGGAGCGGAGGAGATACTGCGGAGGAGATACTGTGGAGGATTCCCGGCAGAGTCCTAGACCCCCGCAACACAGGGTCCTCGAGCTTATGACCGTATTGAGAGGCTTGAGAGCATTGTGAGAGAGATACGAACCGAGTTGGCGGAGCTCCGCACTATACAGTCTGCTCAGTATACAGATCTTATGGCCCGTTTTGACTTTCTACGAGATCTATTGAGATCCAGACCCTCGGCATCTACTGCACCCCCATCCTCTACCCCGGCACCGGTGGACCCACCAGGTGCATCTTCACCAGCAGCAGCACAAGAGCCCGAGGGCGACACCGACACTTGACTCTACTTCATTTTACTTTTTTGCATTTTATTTTAGACTTGTTCACACAGAAAGGATTTTCCTTCTGAGTTTATTTTCATTTTGCATCTCGAGTTGTATTCATTGTCTATCTTTTATATATACTCGAGTTATTTTGTGTTTATTGAGCTTCACTGAACCCCCTCGTGTATGCGTGCATATGGTCTTGTCATCATGGGAATTGAGACTTAGTCATGGGCACGGCCAAGGTGCTTAGGCAGTTGGCCGTGTGAGCTTCACAACCCGTCGGAACACTACTCCCATGTAATTATCTTCATCAAACGCAACATTAGGAGTCAGGGGAGTATTGTTTTGATTGCTTCTCCCACATTTTCTTTTGAATGATATACATTTTGAGTGAGCTTGCATGTTGTACATTGGGGACAATGTACATCTTAAGTGTGTGGGGGAGTTTCATAGTGCACACATCATTTCTATTGTTCTTGATTAATATATGCTCACATAGCCAATGACGGTTCACCTTAGTTGCAAAGATTGTATTCTTGAGTTTAGGAGAATTTTTAACATTGAATGTTTTCATGCTCTAGTTCTTGCTTGAATTTCTAGGAATTTTTACCCGATTTACACTCAGTGCACTACTCACTCTTTAAACTCTATTGGAAACTCATGTTCGATGTTAAAGGGACTAGTTATAGTTGTTTCTTGTGTTAAATTCTAAAAAATATATATATATATAAATATATATATGGAAAATGAAAAGAAAGAACAAAATAGTTTTATTGTTTATTTGTGCTTGTTGGGTGGAAAGAGCTATCTCATAGGATGAGTGAAAGCTACCACTGCGGTAGAAAGAGCTACCACCTCGAAAATGTAAAAGACACCTTGGCGGCCGCTTTGGAAAGGGCTACCATAGAGGATGTGTGAAGCTACTACCATCTTTGAAATTGTTGTGACTTTTGTAGATAAATAAGTCCCTTGTACTTAGAACTTTGAGGAGTATGCCTTGGGTTGCTTTGAGTGAGTTCACACACGTACATGATTTCGGATTTGTTGTCCTTTTTGATTCAAGTTTTTAGCTAGAGCTTTGATCTTTCATATTTAGTGTTGAAATTTCCCTTACTTGTAGAATGCTCTCTTTGTATACTTTGGTGAACCTAAGGCCAAGCACTTTCAATATTTGTCTTCATTGACGCACAGAATGTTTAATTTTTGCTTGAGGACAAACAAAAGCTTATGTGTGGGGGAGTTTGATAAGTGCTTGTGCGATATGAATGCGAACCGTTCATTCCTTATGTTGAGCATTATTTTTCTTGGGTTTTTACACTAATATGTGTGTTTTTATGTTACTTTCGTGCAGGTAGGGTTGTGAGGCCGATTATGAAGGAAAGAAGCCAATGTGGATCACAATACACCGATTTTGTAGGAAATCTTGCTAAGGTTCAAACGCGAAGACATAGGTCGGGTGTGAGATGCTAGAGTGTGTGCCAACCTCCTAGTATTCTAGTTGGCACATCCATTTGGAGGGGCACAAAGGCAGTCGCACTCGAGCATCCGACTTATGCATATAGAACAAGAGCTCCACCAATTTGATTATCATTGAAGAAGCAAGTGATCCACGACGTGAACGTGTGCCCGTTTGCGTTACCCCTATGAAAGTATGGATTCGGGAAGTTATGTAGGCAGGTACTGTAGCAAGACACTGTAGAAAGTACTGTATCAGCACTATTTACAGCCGGCCGAGAAAACATGAGTTCAGAGAATCCACACGGGCATGTGGAAATTATCCACGCCCGTGTGGAAATTCCACACGGCCGTGTGCAGTATCCACGCCCGTGTAGTCAACCGATTCCAGCCCTATTTAAAGCCGATTCAGCCCCGATTTTAGTATTCTTTTCTCCATCTTTTCCCCAACTTGAGAGAGGGCTTCGGCTAGGGTTTTGAGGGGTATTGGCTAGGGTTTTGGGGAGGTTCTATGGCTCTAACCTCGCGCATCATTTGGAAGAAGGTTATTGGGAGAGCTTTAGTCAGCATCGATCCGGCGAGGTGTATCCTAGGCCGGACAAAGGATCCCTTGTGACTAGTAAAGGACTCTCCACAAGACCATCGGCACGACCATCGAGGGGGTTTTTCTATGGATTCATTGCTTTTACATTCTATTTCTTTGATTGTACTTAGCTCCATGGAGAGCTAAACCCCTAGTGGGTACTTGGGTATTTGTGAACCCTAGGATGTATTTGTTTCATTGAATCTCTTTATTATGCTTTCAATTAATTGATGTTTATTGTGAGTTCCAACCTTGAATGCTTGATTGTATGAACATTTCCCCTAGAGTGACACTAGGGTTGAGAGTTATCGTTGGTAACCTTGTGTGTGAGTGACACACCACGAGAGTTAGACAAAGCTAGGTTGGAGAGGGTTGAGAAGGTGAGTCGAGAGGTACAGGAGTATCCTATTTCCCGTCCGACGTGATAGATTCCACCTCCGTTACTTGAGTTCTTTGCAGTCACAATAGAGTGAATGGTCTAAGGGATGAACTTCCGCTGGGGTTTAGTTGCGCGTGCAACGGAGTGAAGCGTTGAGGTGATCTTAGTATCTAGGGCTTAATCGTGATTAGGGACCTTCCACCTGGAACAAAGGATTAGGTCTATAATTAGGAAGAGATTTATCACTTGGAATCTGTAGAGCTCATTGTAACTCTATGCGAGTGCGAGGTTGAGAGGTTATCTAATCTCTCCTCCGGGACATGTATAGAGTTAGGCATAGTTGACCTTAGATTTGGGACTATGTAATGAAGGATTTCCACGACTCACTATTGCGTTGATTAGGAAGCATAATAGAGGGTTCTTGCACTGGAAGTGATCGTCCTAGGCGGAGCATTATCCGAGTACCCCATCTTTATCGATTGCCTTACCTTCTCTTTTACTCGTGCTCTCTTACTTGTTGCTTTTACTTTTGAGAATTGAATCATTGTCATAATTATCACTACTGATTTTTCACATAGCTAAGAAGCGAATTAAGTGTTTTTATTCCCTACTCCCTGTGGATTCGATACCCACTCACCCGGGATTATTACTTCGACAAACCCGTGCACTTGCGGGATATACGCAAGGGGACCTTGTCAAACTTCAAGGGGTATGACACGAGTGTGTCCTGCCCGTGTCAGGCTTGAACACTTGATCTCCTATTGGGTATTTTCATCCTGAGTTTGCTCCAAATCGTACTGAGCCCCTGATTTCTACACATATGACAAAAATACCAATAATAGCACTGCTCATGTATAAAAATACACTTGAGAACAAGTAAAATAATGAAATTAGTGTATGAAAACATGCATGCAAAGTGCACCCATCAAATACCGCCACACTTGAGTTGTTGCTTGTCCTCAAGCAACCATCAAACATTCAATAACAAAGGAGATGAGTGCAATGTTTCCGATCTTAGGATAGAGGTGATAAGTTTTAAACAAAGGGGAGACATGGGTGCTAGTAAGGACATGAATGTACAAGAATGACAATACTCCCGTCCCCAAAACCTAGTGCGTGTGTGTACAAAACCCTACTTGTGTTCCCCATAGTCAACAGTATTTACAAAGACCCTAAATACAAATGTGGTAGCTTCATACACCCTAGAGGTAGCTTTTTCCCTTGGTAGGTCATCAAATGTACATTTGTGATGCCCAAAATTTAATTACTCAAGAGCGTCTTTCACTCATCTAAAGTGATAGCTCTTTCCACCATCTTTTTACATAACTAAACTTTACAAAATTATTGGTAGGGCATTACCAACAAAATCTGACTTTAAAACATTTTTTTGACATGTTGAACCAAAAGTAGGGTTAGGTGTCAAAAGTTTTAGGTTAAGGGAATGAAATTTAGTCATAATTCTGCTACAATAGTTACTAACACACACTTCTCTCCCTAAGTTTAAAAATCACCTACTAACTAATCATAGATCGTCATTAACAAAGCACCCAACACCCACACAAGCATGCAACCCTTCCCCACACTTAAAGCTTACATTGTCGTCAATGTAAATAAACAATGCGATGGAATGAGGATAAATGCAAGGAGAAGGATGAAGCGATTGCCCTAAATGGAGAAGTGAATTGTGTTGCTGACAAGTGTAATCTCCGCAGAATAAATACACGGAGAATGATGTTGCTACTCTCACGTGATGCAAACTCCAAGAAACCACACAAATCCTGAAATACAAGTTGGGGCACAAGGTGAGACAACATCAGTACTAAAATATAAAAATAATAGCTGAAACAATAATGGAACCCAAAATAGCAATAAAGCAAGGAATGTCCCTTGCTGACTGAAGTACATAAATAACTATGAAAAGAGAAAATAAATAGCAATGACAAAAAGGGACATAAAGAGAGAAAAGGGCCGCTGAATCAGAATGCATGGCTCTCAGCACTAGAATCACTAGCAGATGGAGTAGCAAAAGTATCGGAGTAGCGCAAGTGTTAGGCTAATCCTCCGGTAAAGCGACGAGATACTCAACCCCCAGAACATTCGTGACCCTATGAACCATCCTTGTCAAAGGAAGTGTCTCTAGAGTCATTGGTGTCACTCCCTCGACCACACGCATCTTGACGGTCCCCTGAAGAACACCCATGTGACGAACTAAGAGAGTAATATATGGACTGACGAAGAATGCAGCCACATGCAGAGAAGTCCCCTGATGGGAAAGGGACACAACAACCTCATACCCCAAGTGTAAATGAAAGCAATCAACCATGCTCAACTGAAAATCAAAATCATGCAAACTGACAACACTGGTGCTGTCACGATAGCCTGTCAAAGTATGACTAACCAGGAAATGGAGATAGCCTAATGTAGGTGAATGGAGCACAATGGCATTGGTGCAACGGGGATCATAGATGGGAACAGAGCTTAACCATCACCAAGCATTGCTGAGGGCCTCCCCTGCCGGTCTAGACGTAAGCAATGCATCATAGGCAGGAGTGCGCATGAACTCACCATTATACAAGCCCAAATGGATAGAAATCTAAGTGAGGCTCATGCGACATAACACTCCAAAGACCTAAAACTGGATGTGGTCTGCACAATGAAATAAGATCATGCCCAGCGCCAGCTCAAAGGTAGATAGCACCTCGAGCGCCAACTGCTCGTAGGTGGTGTTGCTGATCTTAAACAACTACCTCCATGCCCCATCACGTAGTAAGTACCGTACCTCAGCCTCAAGCCCGATATCTTATAGGACCTCCCAATGTATCTATTGTGACTCACCAAAACACCGATGAGAGAGACAGGCATATCTCTCAATATGGGGCTAAGCATGAAGTGTGGGCATATTCCCTATCAGGTGACGATGCGTCATACCTAGGTCGCTTAGAAGGCCCACTAGAAATTGGGATGATTCTTCCAACCCGGATTGTAGGTGTTGCTATATGGATTCCCTTGGTTCCTCATTGTATTACCCACAAAATCGATTTTCTCCACTAAAGAAGCATCACCAATCGAGATCGGGTAATTGGAGGGAGCATGTCCTCCACCACACTCGGTGCAAGTAGTCACGGCCGGCACTCTATTAGAAGTTAGAAGGTCTAACTTCTTACTCAATGATTCCACTTGAGCCGCTAAAGAAGTTACTGCATCGATCTCATGGAGCCCGGCCACTTTTTCCTTTCCTGCGCATTCCACTGATAACTGTTCATGGGCATGTCTTCTACTAACTGTCGGGCTTCTTCCGGGGTTTTACTCTCCATTGTTCCTCCTGCGGCGGCATCTAGCAATTGCCTTGTTCTCGGATTCAACCCATTATAGAAAGTCTAAATAATCATCCATTCGGGAAATCCATACTGTGGGCACCTCCGCAAAAGATCCTTGAAGCGCTCTCACATCTCAAACATTGACTCTAACTCCATCTACACAAATGACGATATCTCATTGCAAAGCTTGGCTGGCTTTCCCAGAGGAAAATATCTAGCAAGAAAAGCTTCGACCATCTCGTTCCAAGTCATGATGGAGGCCTTGGGCAAAGAATGTAGCCACTTCTTGGGTCTTCCATTGAGAGAGAATGGGAAAGTCCTCAATCTAATAGCATCATCCGATACACCGTTAATCTTCAGTATATCACAAACTTCCAAGAAGTTCTCTATATTGTTGTTTGGATCCTCATCGGCCAAATTATTAAATTGCGCTGATTGCTGAATCATTTGGATGAATGCTCGCTTCGGCTCGAAGTTCAGAGCTGTAATCGGGGTTCGCACAATACTCGATTGCGTGCCCAAAACTGAGGGTTTCGCATAATCAGAAATTATCCTCTGTTGGTCATTCTGTTTTGCCATATTATCTAACCCTTCAACCTCTATTTCAGCTTGATTAGACGGTTCTTGCACAGGTTCTTTTCCCCTGCTTCTGAGTGTACATTCAAGTTTAGGATCTCCTTCATTCAATATCGAAGGGTTTCCAAGGTTCATAACTTGGAGCTGCACCCAAAGAAAGAAAACAAATCAGAGCGATGATTGAAAAAGATGCTAAGAAATAGAATGAATGAATGAATAGCTAAGAAAACAAAGTGCAAACACTACAAAAAAATTGCCATATACTGACACTTCTCAATAGTAACAGTTAAATTCCGTAGCTATAGACTGGTTTTTACTGATGATATTTTAAAATTGTCACTATATATAAGATATTTACTGACGGATTTTAATCTGTTGGTATAGGTAGACTTTTATCTATAGTAACAGTCAAATTTGTAGCTATAGATTATCTATACCAACGGAACATTCAATTTGTCAGAATAAATATGACATTTACTTACAGATATTGTTCCATTGGTATAACTACTACTCTATACTTATACTTATCTATAGCAATGGTTAAATATAGTAGCTATATATTATTTATACCAATGAATCTTTAAAAGTGTTAGAATATATCAGACATTTAGTGATGGAAATCATTCTGTTGGTAGAGCTATATGTTTTGAATTTTATTTAATTTTTATATTTATGTTTAGTAGAGCATGGCTTAATAATAATATTATCAGAATTAAATTTGAGATTTATATTGAGAATAATAATTAAATTAAAAAAATTAATCATTAATTTACAAATTTATGAAAATTAATTAACTTATTATTTTATATAAATTAATTTGTTATATATTTTTTTTATTTGATTAATATAAATAATTATTGAAATAAATATTTAAAAGATTAGCATTCATTAGTGCAAATACTAAAAAAATATTTTATTTTTTGGTAAATAAATATTTGATTTTATTTATTTTTAAAATTACTTTTAACATTGGATTATGATATTATATATATATATATATATTGAAAAAGCGCATGTTATTAAAAGATAATGTTTATTATATAAATTAATGGAATTATAATTATTTCATATAAAAATATAAAATTAATTATTATGTTAAATTAAATTGGTTTATTGGTAGTTGTTTAATATTTAAACTTAAATAATAAATATTTAATGAATACTTATTTTACTTGCTCTTGTATAATAACAAATAATGTTCATTATATAAATTAATGAAATTGTTAGTATTTCATACAAAAATAAAAAATTAATCTTTATGTTAAATTGAATTAGTTTATTGTTAATTTTATAATATTTAAATTTAAATAATTAATACTTAATGAATACGAGGGCTTTATAAAAACTTAAAACTTTATAAAAATATAAATAATAAATATTTTTCATAAATTTTTATTATATAACAAAAACAAAAGTTATTAAAACATCAACAAACCCATCTTCATCCCTTCTCCTTGCCTATCTTCATCCCTTCTCATTGTTGCCCATCTTCATCCCTTCTCATTGTTGCCGGCGGATGGAGGTTTTTTCCCCGCGGATGCTCCTCGAAACCCTAAACCTTCTTGCAGGTACTCATCCACTTCTTTTTCCTCTTTTTGAAGAATTGGTTTCAAATCCTCTTTGTTGTGCCCTAGATCTTGGTGGGGGAAAAGCACAGTCGAATTAGATGGCAGGATCTCCATGAAACCTGTCCATTAATCCTCTCTATAAACATCCTAAATCCCTAATTTAATCCAGTTTCATTTGGTTTTTCTACATAATTTTCATCGTTGATGTGTTTCTCCTGTTGTAGTTGCCATCTATTTCCTAATTAATTTTCGTTAAATCGTTGAATTTCTTGGTATAATCTGTTTGAGAATGAGAAAATCTGTTAAATTTCGCATTCCCATGATGTTTAGGCTGTGGATCTGATCTGAAACCTAGTTATGAATCCATCTCCAGTTCATCCAAATGCCTTTCCATTTCTAAAAGAATTAGTTGAAATGATTCTAAATGGCTCCTTTTTTTCCTTTTGGATTTCAATGTTTTTTTTTTGGCAAGACGTAAGTAAGAAGGAGAAAGTTATTGATTTATAGACTTTGTTTTGTTGATGTGGTTATTGTTATACGTATTGCACTTCAGGATGAAAAACAGCACTATTTTACCACTCAACTTTGGCAAAGATGTTGCTTTTGGTCCACTAAGGATTGAAATGCTGGTCTCTTTTATTTAAACAGGCAGTGGAGTTTGCATGATGAATATCTCTTGGAGAGATGGGCATCCTTCATTCATCCAATTCATTCATCCAAATGAATTGGATGAATGAAGGACTCAATGGGAGTCGAGGATCGGGTTCAATGTTATCGGGTCTGATTCTCATTTATAGTGACCCGTTAAATGTGGATCCGAATTCTGGGAAACGACAAAAACGAATTTTTAAAGAACCAGTCAGCTTCCTTATCTCCAATTCACCCGTTTCGCGCCCTTTTAGAATCAAATATCCAAGGCAGTAAGGTCGTAAGTAGATGGATGTATGCACCTCACGTTTTTGATGAAATGCTTGTATAGATTAGAAGGGGAATTAGGTATGCACACCATCTGTTTGATTAAATGTCTGTATAGGATATTAGGCATGTGTATGCAAATAACATGCTTGATGAAATGTCTTTGTTGCTTGGTTGGTGTTTATACACATCACCTATTTGATGAGATGCCTATATGACTTTAGGGCTATGCTCAAAATGTGGCGATGAAATGTCTTTATAGATTAGTAGGTGTATGCTCGAAAGAGCGATATGCTTTAATACAAACTAGACTTTTCAAATGAATAATACCTGTGGATTCATAGATGAAAGCTCTATCAACGACCATAACGGTAACGCAAGGCTTCTATGGAGCAAAGGAGCTTTGATATCAAATGATGACTTGTTTAGCATATCTAGTTTTTAAAAATTGTATTTAGATGCCCTAACTGTGTTTGATTCTGGACTGTTTTATACGAACTTGTTGGAGTCCTGTTTTTTCGTTAAACCATGACTACAGAGCTTATATTACCAAGAAAACTATTTAGGTTCAATACAGTGAATTCTACTTTTCTCAATTCATTCCATTCAGTCAGATTGAACCACAATAATAATAGTTTGCAGAACTTAATTCATCCCATTTCTTAAAAGAATAAATTTTATTCTTCTTCTTCTTATTGTTGTTGTTGTTGTTTAGTGTTACCAAGTTCAATATTTTGTATTTGTAATTTGCAGCTACATGAATGGCCTTTGAGAGCAGTAATCAGTTTGCTGAAATCAGTTTGTTGAAGCAAAGCTTTCACTTTCTTCGTAGGTATACACATCAATAAAGCAACACATGCTATTCTTCATTATACTCATATTAAACCATACTTAATATATTAGTTAATTATATATATATATATAGATATATAGATATAACATCTTGATCTACTTCATTTATAATATTATTATAATATACATATATTACCAAAGAGACATTAATATAAATCCACAAGATGCTATGATATAGATATATGGACATGTATGGTACTCATTGTAGTAAATTATAAGGTCAATATCAAAGTAGTTAATTTTTGACTTAATGATTTCCCACTTGTGTGTTTGAAATGTATTTACTGACTTATTAATATATATGTGTGACTAATGACATCTTGATGACACTTTGACAATGAGAGATGGACCCATTAATTAATTAAGTCTTAATTAATTAGTGCATGAACAGGTTTTCATTAGAATATTTTTTTTATAGTTTCAACGATTTTCCTTCTAAGTTAATAAATAACTTTGTATTCCTTTTATATCTAATTTATAGTTTTGTATTTGATAAAAAAACATTTAATTTATAGTAAAAAAAAAAATCTATCATGCTAAGTAATTTTACAGTCATACAACAAAATCCTTCGAATGGAACTCTTCGTTTCATCACTCTAAAATCTCACACACTACAATCTATATTAATCAATGAATTTTTTTATAACGTTTTATAATTTTGCTTATATCAAATATTCTAATTTATTTTATTTATTACAAAATGATGTAATGCATTGAAGAGGATGTCCATTATATGCATATCATTGACCATCTTCAGTATTATAAACTTTATTAATTCAAAGTGGCCATTCACCGAATTCCACTTTGTTCACCCAATTCCACTTTGCTAAGTAACAGTATTAAAATTGGTTCCAAAGTAAAACCCACATTAATCTTATTGAGGGTTTTATTATTATTATTATTATTATTATTATTATTATTATTATTATTATTATTATTATTATTATTATTATTATTATTATTATATGCAAGTCTCTTTGCATGCACTAAACGTGGACAAGTGTTAATTCCACTTAATGAGTTCTAGTTTTCATCCACAATAATCACATTCCTAATTCATCCCCCTCCCATAAGCATGAGCCTTCAATATAGAAAGGTCAGGCTTCTTGTCTTGCCTTTTTTTAATGTCGGTCTTGCACACATGCGCTTGCATGCATGTATATCTAGCTGCACTGTTGTCCATAGGTTTGACTCTTGTGGTCTCTGTGTTATTTAGTATATCTCGCCTCTTTCTATAAATAAATAAATATATATATATATATATCATGTATATGTATGACAGCTAAGAGACAGCTCTCACAGTCAGGGTAATTAATTACCACTCGTCTATTTCTAAGATATTAATGTGTGCTTCTTTGTATTTGGGTGGTTGGCATTTGATTGATGTGGCCTGGGAGTGTGTAAATACCATGTTGTATTTTTC